>NW_021820762.1:0-128421 GCF_901001135.1 Rhinatrema bivittatum | reverse complement strand
GGCACCAGCCCACTCTCCCACCGAAATAGTCAAACAACTGTGCCCTGCATCCCGCAGGGAACACAGAAGAAAGGCCTGAACAAAATCACAAAGATGTGACGCAGCTGACCAAAGAGGTACACTCCCTGCGCAGAGGCTAGGGAGAAAGACGAGGGGGAGGAGGGGACCACTGCCAGGCACGCACCTGTGCACTGATGGGAAAGAGGGAAGGAGGGAGGGGAAACCGTAACCCTGGCGGGGGGGGCTGTGGGGTTGCTCCCGGTTGCCAAAGCGCCAGCCAGCAGGGCCTATTTCAGACCGTACAGAAAAAATGCCGGGGAGAGGGGCACCAGCCCACTCTCCCACCGAAATAGTCAAATAACTGTGCCCTGCATCCCGCAGGGAACACAGAAGAAAGGCCTGAACAAAATCACAAAGATGTGACGCAGCTGACCAAAGAGGTACACTCCCTGCGCAGAGGCTAGGGAGAAAGACGAGGGGGAGGAGGGGACCACTGCCAGGCACGCACCTGTGCACTGATGGGAAAGAGGGAAGGAGGGAGGGGAAACCGTAACCCTGGCGGGGGGGGCTGTGGGGTTGCTCCCGGTTGCCCAAGCGCCAGCCAGCAGGGCCTATTTCAGACCGTACAGAAAAATGCCCGGGAGAGGGGCACTAGCCCACTCTCCCACCGAAACAGTCAAATAACTGTGCCCTGCATCCCGCAGGGAACACAGAAGAAAGGCCTGAACAAAATCACAAAGATGTGACGCAGCTGACCAAAGAGGTACACTCCCTGCGCAGAGGCTAGGGAGAAAGACGAGGGGGAGGAGGGGACCACTGCCAGGCACGCACCTGTGCACTGATGGGAAAGAGGGAAGGAGGGAGGGGAAACCGTAACCCTGGCGGGGGGGGCTGTGGGGTTGCTCCCGGTTGCCCAAGCGCCAGCCAGCAGGGCCTATTTCAGACCGTACAGAAAAATGCCGGGGAGAGGGGCACCAGCCCACTCTCCCACCGAAATAGTCAAATAACTGTGCCCTGCATCCCGCAGGGAACACAGAAGAAAGGCCTGAACAAAATCACAAAGATGTGACGCAGCTGACCAAAGAGGTACACTCCCTGCGCAGAGGCTAGGGAGAAAGACGAGGGGGAGGAGGGGACCACTGCCAGGCACGCACCTGTGCACTGATGGGAAAGAGGGAAGGAGGGAGGGGAAACCGTAACCCTGGCGGGGGGGGCTGTGGGGTTGCTCCCGGTTGCCCAAGCGCCAGCCAGCAGGGCCTATTTCAGACCGTACAGAAAAATGCCCGGGAGAGGGGCACTAGCCCACTCTCCCACCGAAACAGTCAAATAACTGTGCCCTGCATCCCGCAGGGAACACAGAAGAAAGGCCTGAACAAAATCACAAAGATGTGACGCAGCTGACCAAAGAGGTACACTCCCTGCGCAGAGGCTAGGGAGAAAGACGAGGGGGAGGAGGGGACCACTGCCAGGCACGCACCTGTGCACTGATGGGAAAGAGGGAAGGAGGGAGGGGAAACCGTAACCCTGGCGGGGGGGCTGTGGGGTTGCTCCCGGTTGCCCAAGCGCCAGCCAGCAGGGCCTATTTCAGACCGTACAGAAAAAATGCCCGGGAGAGGGGCACCAGCCCACTCTCCCACCGAAACAGTCAGATAACCGTGCCCTGCATCCCGCAGGGAACACAGAAGAAGGCCTGAACAAAATCACAAAGATGTGACGCAGCTGACCAAAGAGGTACACTCCCTGCGCAGAGGCTAGGGAGAAAGACGAGGGGGAGGAGGGGACCACTGCCAGGCACGCACCTGTGCACTGATGGGAAAGAGGGAAGGAGGGAGGGGAAACCGTAACCCTGGCGGGGGGGCTGTGGGGTTGCTCCCGGTTGCCCAAGCGCCAGCCAGCAGGGCCTATTTCAGACCGTACAGAAAAAATGCCCGGGAGAGGGGCACCAGCCCACTCTCCCACCGAAACAGTCAGATAACCGTGCCCTGCATCCCGCAGGGAACACAGAAGAAGGCCTGAACAAAATCACAAAGATGTGACGCAGCTGACCAAAGAGGTACACTCCCTGCGCAGAGGCTAGGGAGAAAGACGAGGGGGAGGAGGGGACCACTGCCAGGCACGCACCTGTGCACTGATGGGAAAGAGGGAAGGAGGGAGGGGAAACCGTAACCCTGGCGGGGGGGCTGTGGGGTTGCTCCCGGTTGCCCAAGCGCCAGCCAGCAGGGGCCTATTTCAGACCGTACAGAAAAAATGCCCGGGAGAGGGGCACCAGCCCACTCTCCCACCGAAACAGTCAGATAACCGTGCCCTGCATCCCGCAGGGAACACAGAAGAAGGCCTGAACAAAATCACAAAGATGTGACGCAGCTGACCAAAGAGGTACACTCCCTGCGCAGAGGCTAGGGAGAAAGACGAGGGGGAGGAGGGGACCACTGCCAGGCACGCACCTGTGCACTGATGGGAAAGAGGGAAGGAGGGAGGGGAAACCGTAACCCTGGCGGGGGGGGCTGTGGGGTTGCTCCCGGTTGCCCAAGCGCCAGCCAGCAGGGCCTATTTCAGACCGTACAGAAAAATGCCGGGGAGAGGGGCACCAGCCCACTCTCCCACCGAAATAGTCAAATAACTGTGCCCTGCATCCCGCAGGGAACACAGAAGAAAGGCCTGAACAAAATCACAAAGATGTGACGCAGCTGACCAAAGAGGTACACTCCCTGCGCAGAGGCTAGGGAGAAAGACGAGGGGGAGGAGGGGACCACTGCCAGGCACGCACCTGTGCACTGATGGGAAAGAGGGAAGGAGGGAGGGGAAACCGTAACCCTGGCGGGGGGGGCTGTGGGGTTGCTCCCGGTTGCCCAAGCGCCAGCCAGCAGGGCCTATTTCAGACCGTACAGAAAAATGCCCGGGAGAGGGGCACTAGCCCACTCTCCCACCGAAACAGTCAAATAACTGTGCCCTGCATCCCGCAGGGAACACAGAAGAAAGGCCTGAACAAAATCACAAAGATGTGACGCAGCTGACCAAAGAGGTACACTCCCTGCGCAGAGGCTAGGGAGAAAGACGAGGGGGAGGAGGGGACCACTGCCAGGCACGCACCTGTGCACTGATGGGAAAGAGGGAAGGAGGGAGGGGAAACCGTAACCCTGGCGGGGGGGGGCTGTGGGGTTGCTCCCGGTTGCCCAAGCGCCAGCCAGCAGGGCCTATTTCAGACCGTACAGAAAAATGCCGGGGAGAGGGGCACCAGCCCACTCTCCCACCGAAATAGTCAAATAACTGTGCCCTGCATCCCGCAGGGAACACAGAAGAAAGGCCTGAACAAAATCACAAAGATGTGACGCAGCTGACCAAAGAGGTACACTCCCTGCGCAGAGGCTAGGGAGAAAGACGAGGGGGAGGAGGGGACCACTGCCAGGCATGCACCTGTGCACTGATGGGAAAGAGGGAAGGAGGGAGGGGAAACCGTAACCCTGGCATGGGGGCTGTGGGGTTGCTCCCGGTTGCCCAAGCGCCAGCCAGCAGGGCCTATTTCAGACCGTACAGAAAAATGCCCGGGAGAGGGGCACTAGCCCACTCTCCCACCGAAACAGTCAAATAACTGTGCCCTGCATCCCGCAGGGAACACAGAAGAAAGGCCTGAACAAAATCACAAAGATGTGACGCAGCTGACCAAAGAGGTACACTCCCTGCGCAGAGGCTAGGGAGAAAGACGAGGGGGAGGAGGGGACCACTGCCAGGCATGCACCTGTGCACTGATGGGAAAGAGGGAAGGAGGGAGGGGAAACCGTAACCCTGGCATGGGGGCTGTGGGGTTGCTCCCGGTTGCCCAAGCGCCAGCCAGCAGGGCCTATTTCAGACCGTACGAAAGTGCCCGGGAGAGGGGCACCAGCCCGCTCTCCCACCGAAAGAGACAAAGTAACTGTGCCCTGCATCCCGCAGGGAGCACAGAAGAGAAGGCCTGAAGAAAAATCACACGAATGTGATGCAGCTGACAAGGAAGGTACACTCCCTGCGCAGAGGCTAGGGAGAAAGACGGGGGGGGGGGGGGGGGGAGGAGGGGACCACTGCCAGGCATGCACCTGTGCACTGATGGGAAAGAGGGAAGGAGGGAGGGGAAACCGTAACCCTGGCGTGGGGGCTGTGGGGTTGCTCCCGGTTGCCCAAGCGCCAGCCAGCAGGGGCCTATTTCAGACCGCACAGAAAAAATGCCCGGGAGAGGGGCACCAGCCCACTCTCCCACCGAAACAGTCAGATAACCGTGCCCTGCATCCCGCAGGGAACACAGAAGAAGGCCTGAACAAAATCACAAAGATGTGACGCAGCTGACCAAAGAGGTACACTCCCTGCGCAGAGGCTAGGGAGAAAGACGAGGGGGAGGAGGGGACCACTGCCAGGCATGCACCTGTGCACTGATGGGAAAGAGGGAAGGAGGGAGGGGAAACCGTAACCCTGGCATGGGGGCTGTGGGGTTGCTCCCGGTTGCCCAAGCGCCAGCCAGCAGGGGCCTATTTCAGACCGTACAGAAAAATGCCCGGGAGAGGGGCACTAGCCCACTCTCCCACCGAAACAGTCAAATAACTGTGCCCTGCATCCCGCAGGGAACACAGAAGAAAGGCCTGAACAAAATCACAAAGATGTGACGCAGCTGACCAAAGAGGTACACTCCCTGCGCAGAGGCTAGGGAGAAAGACGAGGGGGAGGAGGGGACCACTGCCAGGCATGCACCTGTGCACTGATGGGAAAGAGGGAAGGAGGGAGGGGAAACCGTAACCCTGGCATGGGGGCTGTGGGGTTGCTCCCGGTTGCCCAAGCGCCAGCCAGCAGGGCCTATTTCAGACCGTACGAAAGTGCCCGGGAGAGGGGCACCAGCCCGCTCTCCCACCGAAAGAGACAAAGTAACTGTGCCCTGCATCCCGCAGGGAGCACAGAAGAGAAGGCCTGAAGAAAAATCACACGAATGTGATGCAGCTGACAAGGAAGGTACACTCCCTGCGCAGAGGCTAGGGAGAAAGACGGGGGGGGGGGGGGGGGGAGGAGGGGACCACTGCCAGGCATGCACCTGTGCACTGATGGGAAAGAGGGAAGGAGGGAGGGGAAACCGTAACCCTGGCATGGGGGCTGTGGGGTTGCTCCCGGTTGCCCAAGCGCCAGCCAGCAGGGGCCTATTTCAGACCGCACAGAAAAAATGCCCGGGAGAGGGGCACCAGCCCACTCTCCCACCGAAACAGTCAGATAACCGTGCCCTGCATCCCGCAGGGAACACAGAAGAAGGCCTGAACAAAATCACAAAGATGTGACGCAGCTGACCAAAGAGGTACACTCCCTGCGCAGAGGCTAGGGAGAAAGACGAGGGGGAGGAGGGGACCACTGCCAGGCATGCACCTGTGCACTGATGGGAAAGAGGGAAGGAGGGAGGGGAAACCGTAACCCTGGCATGGGGGCTGTGGGGTTGCTCCCGGTTGCCCAAGCGCCAGCCAGCAGGGCCTATTTCAGACCGTACAGAAAAATGCCCGGGAGAGGGGCACCAGCCCACTCTCTCACCGAAATAGTCAAAGAACTGCGCCCTGCATCCCGCAGGGAACACAGAAGAAAGGCCTGAACAAAATCACAAAGATGTGACGCAGCTGACCAAAGAGGTACACTCCCCGCGCAGAGGCTAGGGAGAAAGACGAGGGGGGGAGGAGGGGACCACTGCCAGGCATGCACCTGTGCACTGATGGGAAAGAGGGAAGGAGGGAGGGGAAACCGTAACCCTGGCGGGGGGGGCTGTGGGGTTGCTCCCGGTTGCCCAAGCGCCAGCCAGCAGGGGCCTATTTCAGACCGTACAGAAAAATGCCCGGGAGAGGGGCACCAGCCCACTCTCCCACCGAAACAGTCAGATAACCGTGCCCTGCATCCCGCAGGGAACACAGAAGAAGGCCTGAACAAAATCACAAAGATGTGACGCAGCTGACCAAAGAGGTACACTCCCTGCGCAGAGGCGAGGGAGAAAGACGAGGGGGAGGAGGGGACCACTGCCAGGCATGCACCTGTGCACTGATGGGAAAGAGGGAAGGAGGGAGGGGAAACCGTAACCCTGGCGTGGGGGCTGTGGGGTTGCTCCCGGTTGCCCAAGCGGGACCCCGAGGCTCGCAGCTACCTAAGGGCGGGAACGCCTCACTGCTCCCGTACACGCGCTCCTATTGAAGGGCGTGCGCTACTGCCCGAAAACAAAAGGCCTAAATGTGGACGGCGAGTTCAGGCTGGGGTCCCTCCCGAACCGAGCACAGGACGTCAGCCACCGCCCAACGCCAGATGAATAATGGCACCGTGTCTGTGGCCGCAGCGTGGGCGTACTCGGCCCCCACTCTGGCCCGCACCACGCTGCGGAAGAAGGCCGAGCAGTCATCTGGGCTGCCACCGTCCAACGCCACCAGCCTGGTCCGATGAATAACAAACTTGGCGGTGGCGAGGAGGTAATTGACAAGGTTGCCCCTAGCCCTCATCCGCTGGTTCCCAGGCGTGGCACATCCGTAGAGGAAGAGGTGAGGGCTAAAGTGCAGCCAGAAGTGGAGGAGGAGGGCCTTCAGCTCTGCGAGGAAGGGTGAGAGGCGAGGACACCGCAGGAAGATGTGCTCTAGCGAGTCCTCTACCCCGCAGAAACAGCACCCTCCTCCCGTACCCCTGACGCGCGCCAGCAGGCTGCCGGTCGCGACGGCCCCGTGGGCGATGCGCCAGCTCAGGTCCCCGGTGGGCTTTGGAATCAGTTCCGAATAAAACTGCTTCCACCGGGGTCCGCGCGCATCGCCCAACACTCTCCGCCAGGGGGTGTCCGGGCGGCCGGAGAGAGAGACCCGGTGCACACAGTGGTGCACCAGGTCTGCGAGGGCCGCCCTCGTGGCGTCCTGGAGAGGGATCCGCCGCAACTCCTGCAGCCTGCTGAGGCTGCGGGAAGGGGGACAGGGAGGTCGAGGGGGTCCCTGTTGAATGGGGGGGCCAATAAGCAGGTCCGGGAGAACGGGGGTAGGGGTGGGCAGGGGTGGGGACTCCCGGCCTGAAGGACCCCCTCGGACGGGCTGGAGGGGCCGGGGGGTAAAAAGGCCCCGTATCTCCCTGAGCAGGTGACCGGCTACGTACGGGTGCCCCATGCCCATACGCCGGGCCAGCGCTTCTGGGGACACCCAACATCGCCGGTCAGTGCTCAGGAGATCTCCGACCCGTGTGGTTCCGGACGCTATGAGCCATCGGCGCACCTGAGGGGACTCCAGGGCATTCACAACCAGAGCGGGGTTGTGAATAAGGGGCTCTGCCGGAGTATCCAAACTCAGGGGCGCCGAGGGGTCTCGTGTTCCGGAGACCACACTCCAGGCTTTGAAAATGTCCTGGTAGAAGAGCGGCAGCGCAGGGAAGTCGCGTGCGTACACTTCCCTGTTGATTATCAAGAGCTGCCAGTCGTACCGCAACCCGCCCACATGCTGGAGGAAAAAGGCCCCCAGCGGGCGCCACTGCGGAGGCGGGTCTGCGTACAGGAACCTCCGCAAGGCCTGGAGCCGCAGGGTGTGGACCTTGCATCTAATGTCCACCACCCCCTGCCCTCCCTCCCCGAGGGGGAGCCCCAGGACACCCGCGGAGACCCAGTGCTTCCCCCCGGCCCAGAAGAAGTCCAGCAACTTCCTCTGGGTCCGGGAGATGAACTCCGAGGGCGGCCTCAGGGCGGCCAGCCGGTGCCACAGCATGCCGGACACCAGCTGGTTCACCACCAAGGCCCTCCCTCGGAAGGACATGAGCTTTACGAGACCCTTCCACGCCCCCAGACGAACTGCGACCTTCTCCTCCAACTCCTTCCAGTTCGCCGGGGCCGCGGACTTCGCAGCGGAGAGGTGGACACCCAGATATTTCAGGGTCCCCCTGCCCCAGGAAAAATTAGCAATCTGGCTAGGGGGAGGGTCCACCCGTTGCGGCCCTACCCAAAGTCCGGAGCTCTTGACCCAGTTGATTCGGGCCGAGGATGCGGATGAATAAACCCGCTGGCAGGCTCGCACCCTCTCCAAATCAAGTGGGTCTCGGACCACGAGGAGCACGTCGTCAGCGTACGCCGACAGGGTGATCCGCATCTCCGGCGTCCGCAGCACCAAGCCAACGAGCCGCCTGCGCAGAAGACACAGAAACGGCTCGATGGCCAGGGCGTAGAGCTGACCGGAGAGCGGGCACCCCTGACGTACTCCTCGACCGAATGCCAGAGGCGCCGTCAAGGACCAGTTGACCTTAACAAGGCACTCCGCAGAAGAGTACAGGACACGGAGAAGACCCACGAAACGGGGGCCGAATCCGAATGCCTGGAGGGTTCCCATGAGGTACGTGTGATCCACCCTGTCGAAGGCCTTCTCCTGATCAAGGGACAAAAAACCTACCGACAGACCGGCCCTACGGCAAAAATGAAGAAGGTCCCGGACCAAAAAGATGTTGTCAAAGATGGTCCGGCCCGGGACGGTGTAGGACTGATCGGGGTGGATCACACTCGCCAGCACAGACCCCAGCCGCTGCGACATCGCTTTGGCCAAGATCTTGTAGTCCGTGCAGAGCAGGGAGAGCGGACGCCAATTCCGAATGTCGCGCGGGTCCCCACTCTTGGGCAAGAGGGTCAGCACCGCGCGACGGCTGGAGAGGGGAAGGGCGCCGTTCTCCCAGGCTTCCTCTAGGACCCGCAGGAGGTCAGGTCCTAGGAGGTCAAAAAAATGGGCAAAGAACTCAACGCTCAGTCCGTCGATGCCCGGTGTTTTATTGTTGGGCATCTGACCCAGCGCGGCAGAGAGGTCGGCCAGAGTGAAGGGCTTTTCCAGCCTCTCCCTGTCGCGCTGACTGAGCGCGGGAAGCCCATCCCACAAGTCCCTACAGGCATTCGGATCGACAGGGTCCGGAGAGAAGAGGGCAGAGTAAAAGTCCCGTGCCCTCGCCCTGATCTTTTCCGGCTCCGTGAAGGGGGTTCCGTCGGCGGAGAGTAAACACGTCATCCGCCCCTTCTTCCCCCTCCTCTTCTCAAGTGCGTAGAAGAAGCGCGAGCTGCAGTCCATTTCACGGAGGAACTGGACTCGCGAGCGCACAAAAGCCCCTCGGCCTCGCCGCTCCTCGAGGGCCCGAAGGGTGCGCTTCTTCTCCTCATACTCCGCCTGCAGCCGGTGCTCGGCGTCAGGGAGCTCCGCCTCGAGAGCGAGCAGCTCCCCCTTGAGCCGCTCCGTCTCGCGACGCCGCTCCCCGTTAACGTCTCTAGCATATTGCCTACAGAGAAGCCCGAGACGGATCTTCCCCACGTCCCACCAGTCGGCGAGCGAGGGGAAGCCCGCCTCGAGCTCGCGCCAGTCTCCCCAAAACTCCCGGACCGCCGTCACGAGCCGTTTCTCCTCTAAAAGCGAGTTGTTAAAGTGCCAATAGGCAGCACGAGGCCCGACTAGGTCGAACCTCACCCTCACGGTCACCGCGTGGTGGTCCGTGAAGGCCGCCACCTCATTGGCACTAGAAAGGGCTCGTGACATCAACCCGAAGGAGAAATAAAAACGGTCGATCCGAGAGCGAGACACCCATCCGAGCCGCACCCTGATAAAGGTGTGGCCGTCGGATGCCCCGGGGTGGTGCGTTCGCCAGACGTCAGCCAGGGACAGGCGGTGGACCACCTCCCTGAGGACGGCCGACGAGGCGGGGTGCCGATCGCTCCCCGTACGGTCGCCGCGCTCGAGGGTGCAATTAAAGTCACCCCCGAGCACGACCTCCTCGTCGGCATCCAGGGTGTCCACGTAGGCCGACATCCGGCGAAAGAACGCTTCACGTTCGGGTCCGGCGGTCGGGGCATACACGTTAACCAGGTTAATCGTGCAGCCCTCGATCCGGGCCCGGAGGTGAAGCATACGACCGGCCACGACAGGTCGGACATCCAGCACTTCCGTCTGCAGGGATTCCGCCAGCAGGATGGCCACCCCGCCGGATTGCCCGACGGAGTGGTTGAGCTCCACCCTGCCGCGCCACCCCAGGAGCCAAGCCGCCTCGGTCTCCGGGGTGGATAGGGTCTCCTGAAGGAAGGACACCGAGTACCCCCCCGCCTCAAGGAAGGAGAGCACCCAGTGCCTCCGGAGACCCCTCCTGCAGCCGCAGACGTTCAGCGTGCCGAATGTCAGAGCCATTCTCTATCGGCAATGGAAACGGTCGCACGGGGCGGCAACTTACAAGGGGTCGCCCGCCCCATGCCGGTCCTGTTTCTCCAGCCCGTCAGGCTGGCCGAGAACCTCCTCGGGTGACAGGAGGAGGGTCGGCTCAGCCAAGGGAATGAGGGATCCCGGGAGGCTGCGGGACACAGCGGAATCCGCCGGCCCTCCCATCCGGGAACGACCCTCATTCCCAACCTCCCTGGATTGGGAACCGGACCTCCCCCTGGGGCCTGGGGCAGCATCCAACAAGCCAGTAGGCAGAGAGGAGCAGTGGGAGAGGTTCACCGTGCCCAACTCCATCTGGATGGAAACCACTGCAGCGGCAGGAACCGCCGAACACGCTGGAGCGGAGTGGGGGATCGCCTCTCCACCTGCATCCCCTCCCGCTTGCACATGTCCACTCTGAGACCCCGCTAAGGGTTCCGAGCCGCTTTCAGATCCACCCACCGGAGGCTCCGGAGGCCGTCCTCTCCCCTCCAACACAGCCCCGGAGGGCGTGACCACTGCAGGCGTCGGGTGAGGAGAGGGCGATGGAACAACAGGTGCCTCATCGGAGCCGTCAGCGGGAAGCGGACTATATAGGGGGAGGTCCAGAAGGGGGGTGAAGGGGAAGGGGGACTCCAGGGGTCCGCCGCAGACGAGTTCTAAGAAGCTATCCGCATCCCAGTCCTGCCGAGGAGCCCCCGACTCATCGAAGGCAGGCAGGCCTGAGATGCGCGGCGGAGCCCTCCTCTTCGGGCTGGAGGGGCCGGCCTCAGAATGGAAGGACCAAGTCGGTCCCCCTGCGGTGACCCCGGAGCCCGCCCCATCCTCGGGAAATCTCCTCTTCCTGGGCGAGCCAGCGGATGGAAGGGGAGCAGGCAAGGAAGCACCCTGCCCCACACAATCCGCCGGAGGCAGGACACTAGATGTTACACTTCCCCCACCCACCTCCCCCTTCGACGTTGCCGCCCCGTCCTCCACCCGGTCTAAGGCCGAGGTGTCCATCTTGGAGCAGGGAGGGTCCAGCGGTGCAGCCTCCGACCCATCCTCGGAAAGTCCCCTCGCTCTGGGCGAGCCAGCGGATGGAAGGGGAGCAGGCAAGGAAGCATTCTGCCCCACACAATCCGCTGGAGGCAGGACACTAGATGCTACACTTCCCTCACCCACTTCCCCCTTCGACGTTGCCTCCCCGTCCCTCTCCCGGGCTAAGTCCGAGGCGACCACCGTAGAACGGGGAGGGTCCCGTGGAGCAGCCTCTCCGGCTGTGGTACCCTTCTGGCGAGCGCGAGCACCACTCCCCTTCTTCGGCGGAGGCCCCGCAGCCTCAGACCCGCCGTCCGAGGAGGGCGGAGCACCATCCACTCGGCCAGCACGGGGCGGCTTAGCGCGCTTCTCCCGGCCGCCACTTCCAGTACCAGCGTCGCCCGTGGAGTCTCCGGTACCCGAGGACGCACGTGGGGGGCCAGCCGTCACCGGCGACAGTGGAGAGTCCCGCAAAGCCTGCCGAGGCGGCGCAGCTCGCGGCAGCGGAGGCTCAACACGTGGAGCCGAGGCGACAGAAGGCTTCTCCGGGGATGAGGGGGCCCTGGCGTCCGGGGTACCGCTCGGGAGCACCGCGGCTTCGGGAGGACCGGCCGCAGGGGTGGCACTCACACTCCCCGGAGGGACGCGACCCCGCTTCCGAGGACAGTCCCTCCGAAGGTGCCCGGCCTCTTTACAGAGGAAGCACCGGTCCTCCATAGTAGTGTAGAATATTCTATAGGAGCGGTCCCCATCCCACACAGGGAACCAACCCTCTATACTGTCTGTCCCCCTGGGAAGGACGAGCCACGCCTGCCTCCTATGGGACTCCACGTGCCTCATCGCCGCGGACTTGAACCCCAGGGGCAGGACCGTGATCGAGGAGCGCAGGTCCCCCAGGACGCTGAGCTGCTGCCTCAGCGCGGCCTCGGTCAGGAATGGCGGGACGTTTGATAAGACCACACGTACCCCCAGTGCGTCCAGTGGTTCCAGGGAGTGGTATAATCCATCGACTATCAGCCCGGTGACCAGGGCTTTTCGAGTGGCAGCCAGGGAGCGAAAGTAAATGACCGCTCTGCCGCTCTCTTTACTGGCCGAGTGGACGTTCTCCGCCCCGACCACTTGTGCCGCCGCCAGTGCGTATTCCTGTATGCCGGCCACGGCCAGTATCTCGCACCGGACGGCGTGTTGTCGACTGAGGCCGCATCGTCCCCCAGTGATGACGCGCAGGATCGGGGGGCGTGGCCTGCTCGAACCATCGCCAACAGGGTGGGCGGGGGGGGAACTGGCCGCGACGGCCGCGTACGACCTAGCGACCGCAGGAGGCGTACCCGGGACTGGCTCCGCCCACTTAGTTTTCCCCTTCCTCTTCCCCCCTCCCTGAGCATCATCAGGAACACCCTCGGCGCCTCCACTACCAGCGCCATGAGATGCGGCGGCGGGAGGGGCGGGGCCGCCTCCAGCCCTCGCATCCCCCAACAGGAGTCCAGCAGCCAACGGGGAGGAGGGCGCCGGGACACGGGCCCTAGGGGTCAGCTGGAGTGGAGGCCCCTCGTGGGCAGGTAAGTCACTGGCTGAGGGAGGGCCGGGGGCCGACCCACCCTCGCTATTAGTGCCTAGATTAGTAAGAACAGTCTTAGCAGCGCAAGCAGATGGCGCCACCTGAGCCCGAGACGGCTGGTGGGAGATGACGTGGCCCATGGAGTCCCCCTTCTCAGGGGGGAGTGCCGCTACTGCCGGGGCTTCGCTTGTACACGGTGTGGAGGGAGGCTTGTCCGTCGCAGACCGGCTCAGACGTTGGACCCCCCTGGAGCCCCCCTTCGCAGGAGGGAGCGCCTCTACGGCTGGCGCCTCACTCGGGCATGGTGCAGAGGGAGCGCCGTCTTTTTCCGTCGGACCCAGACGCTGGACCCCCATGGAGACCTCCTTCTCAGGAGGGAGCGCCCCTACGGCTGGCGCCTCACGCGTGCTCGTCGCAGAGGGAGCGTTTTCTTTTGCTGTCGGACCCAGACGTTGGACCCCCATGGAGCCCCCCTTCGCAGGAGGGAGCGCCTCTACGGCCGGTGCCGCGCTCGTATATGGCGCAGTGGAAACCGTCTCTGCTGCCGCCTGTCCCAGACGATGGGCCCACTGCACCTTTTTGAGGAGCTGTGAGGTTCGAACCTCAGGTGGTCTGTTGAACGTTGCGGAGGATCCTTCACCCGGACTTTCAAGTTCCGGCGCAACATCCGGGTCTTCCACTGGCTGTGCGGGCTCCACGACTCGGTGGAGCTTAGGCTTTGTGGAGGCCTTGTTTTGCCATCTCGCTGGGCCCTTACGAGGCATGACAGCTTTCAGAAGGTGCCCGAGGCGCTGATGGTGCCGCCGGTGATGACAGAAGGGGGGGCCTCTACCCACTGGAACAGCCCTAATGTTGCCGGTAAGGATGTGCCTCCGCTGGGACCCGCAGCCTTCCGAGTTGGTGTGAGGTGAGTAAAGTAGAACTAAAAAAACAAAAGGATAGGGAGGGGGAAAGGGGAAAACCAGGGTGGGGGGGCAGGCCCTGGCAGTGGGGAGGGGGGAGGGAAGGGAGGGTTGGGCAAGGAAGGGAAAAAGCTCGGGAGACTCAAGAGGCCTAGTAAGGCTCAGCTGGTAAAAGTGGTGCACAGGCCTAAAGTGGTACTGTGCACTGCAGTGAAAGCAATATGGGGGAAGGGAAACCAAGAAAAAAAATAAGGGAGGGGGAAGGGGGACTACGAACTAAGGAGCAAACACAAAAGAAACCAGCACAACCAAAAAAACCAAAGAAACCACAAGCAACACAGCAAAGGAACCAAGGAACAAACAAACTGAAAAACAAAAACACACGAGCCTACAAGCAAACAGCCAGCAACAAACAAACGAACAAAACAGAACAAACTTTCAAAGAACAAATAGCAAACAAACTGACAAACAAAAACCACACGAGCCTACAAACAAACAGCCAACAACAAACAAAGGAACAAAACAGAACAAACTAGTAAACCCTAAAGAAAGAGGAACAAAGAAAAAGAAAAAATGGGGGAGGGAGAAGAAGCAAACTGCAGCTACTCTGCCCCACCCAGGCGCCTTGCCTTGGAAAAACCTCAGCAAAAAGGGTGTAAAAAGTGGCTTACCTGGGGTGAGGCAGAAGCAGCTGCAGGGAGCTCAACCTCCTCGGGGGAAAGGGAAAGATTCTCCCCTGCTTTGGGGAGAAGAACCAGGGGAAAAGGCCCCTGAAAGAGAGAAAAAAGGTTCCCCTGAAGGAGAGCAAAAAAGGTAGCTGCTCTCTCCTCGGAGAGAGCTCGGGAATGCACCCTCCAGCCAGCAGGGGGAGCAGGTGAAGGCGAGAACTACAAATCCCAGGTTCCTAGAACCACCACCTGACCTGTAGGGAGAGCCTGGAGGCAAGCAGGTGGCAGACTCTGACACTAATGAGTCACACAGGTGAGCCTGGGGAGCTAGAGGAAGGGGGCGTGCCTGGGTAGCGGCAGTGGCCAGAAAAAGCCAGTGCCAGGAAGCAAGATGGAGAAGGAAATGGAGGTAGGTTCCGGGGGAGAGGAATCCTCCAGCTGTCTCAGGGGCACAGCCTAGCCTGGAAAGGGAAACAGAGAACCTGTACCCTAAGGGAAGTTAGGGTAGGTGTGTTTGCGGGTGAACTGGAGAGCCGGGGGGGCTCAAACAGTACCTTTAATCCAGCACATGTGTTAAGGGGGTTTGCTGGTGAACTGGAGAGCCAGGGGGGCTCAAACAGTGCCTTTGCTCCAGCACCTGTGTCAAGGGGTTAGACTGCTGGAGAGCGGGAGCAGGGTCATTTGTTCAGCTCCTGAGGGGACGGAGCCAATGTAACAGATTCAGCTACTCTGCTTTATAAAATTGCTTTGAGGAACCTCTTTCTCTCTGTGTTATCTTTGGGGGTTGGGGGACTGCTTCAACCCCACTCCATTCAAAGAGAACCCAGAAGCCCCGCAAAACCAGGGCCTGCGGAGACCTGAACCAAGGGAGTCCTGTGCGACTGAGGGACTCCAGGGATATCCAGGACTCGCGAGGGGCCTGAGCTGGAGGCAGCGGAGCGGCACCCAAGGCAGCACGGGCGGTGAGCCTTCACAATAGGCAAAAGTCCAACCATAGAAGAGGAATAACCAATAAGAGGAAGGACATGTCAATGTTTTATTATGTTTAGGCAAAAAAAAATATTCAGCGTATCAGCATCAAGCCAGAATGTTCATATCAAGAAATCAACGGTCCCCCAACACGGGCCGTGTTTTGTGAAGACTGTGTCGGAAGGGAACCCAGAGGTTGTGAGAAATAAGATTAAGAATTGCAATGAGACAACATTTAATCTCCAAAAGCACGGTTCACCCAGGATTGCTAACAATCTCATAGAAACCTAGCCAGTTCAAGATTTGAAATGGGGCAGACGAGATGATACTGACAAGATTTGAGACAGTTCACAAAAGTGACTTTTCCCACAGACACTGAGAATCTAATGCAGATAAATTGACAGTAATAGCACCCTGGGGAAAAGGGTATTAGATTTGTCATACACAAATGCTCCCTATAATTTTTGAAAGGCTATGGGGTAGATTTTAAAACACCTGCGCGTAAATCCTCCTGGATTTAAGCACGCAGGGCACTTGCGCGCCGGCGCGCCTATTTTGCATAGGCCGCCAGCGTGCACAAAGCCCCAGGACGCGCGTAAGTCCCAGGGCTTCGTAAAAGGGGCGGGAGGGGGCATGTCCGGGGGGTGTATCCGGGGCAGGGGGCAGTCCGGGGCTGGTCCGGGGGCGTGACGACGGTTCGGGGGCGGGCCGGGAGGGCGGTCCCGAGTCCCCCGGCACTGCGGCCTGTGCCAGGGGATGCCGGGGCGGCGCGCGCAAGTTACGCCTGCTTGAAGCAGGCGTAACTTGCCCAACAAAGGTAAGGGGGGGATTTAGGTAGGGCTGGGGGGTGGGGTAGATAGGGGAAGGGAGGGGAAGGTGGGGGGACACGGAAGGAAAGGAACGGAGGCAGGCTGCACGGCTCAGTGCGCAGGCTGCTGATTTTGCCCAGCCTTGCGCGCCGACCCCGGATTTTATAAGATACGCGCGGCTAAGCGCATATCTTATAAAATCTGGTGTACTTTTGTTCGCGCGCGTGTATGTTTTGAAGATCTACCTCTATGTGCACAAAAATTATCTTTTAAGCATCTTTATATGTCGAATGCAAATTTGTGCACTACAAGCCTGCATAATGCAAATAATATTGTGATTTCTTGTGCGTGCTATGTTTTGCCAAGTGTGCAGGTTTTATGACCTGTGTGTGCGTGCATACATGCACAGCTTAGAAGGAACAGTGCATCTAAGTAGGCACCTCATTTGCTAAGCATTTTTCCCATAGATAAATGCAGACTGGGAGAAAAGCCTTAGTAAATCAGGCCCAAGGTTTGAAATTTTTCATCCAAATGCAATTATTATTAATATGTCACTGAAAGATGATAGGAGCAAAGTGCTGTTTCAGAAAGTAACCCATATTTTTATATTCTCTTTTTGCTTGCATTTAGACAATTTTAATTTAAAATGCATACCTATTTGGACTTTTAAGGAGACTTGCCATGCAGGGACAAAATGGGAGAAAATTCCTGATAAAACTGACCCTGCTTTCTTGGTTTATGGACCTACAGGTCGATACAGTAAGGTCGAGGTAGAAACAGTGAGGTAGTGTCAGGCACACCCTTCCTCCCCGCACGCACAGTTCTCTTCACTAACTCCCCGATACTCTCCTCTAATCGCATGCAAATGCATGCCGCGGCTTTAAAGCGGTAGGGAAGGGTTATGCCCGCGTAACCCATTTTACTGTATAGGCGCTTAATACAGCGCCTATACAGTAACCTGGGTGCGCTGGTACCTGTCATTTCAAATGACATTTGAAACGACAGGTACCAGGAAGTGTCTGCCTTGAGCGCCGAATCGCAGGGGTCGCACAGGCGCGCATTCATTCATCCAGGCGGAGGAGCCGGTGGCAAAAGCAGCCGGCTCCTCCGCCTGGATGAATGAATGAATGCGCGCCTGTGCGGACCCGGCCTAGATTTAACACGCGACCACCCACGTCCCGCCAGCCGTCTCGACCTAACGCGTGTCCCCCCGCCGCCGCTGCTGCTGCCGCCGCCGCCTGGAACAGGCGCCCACCCGCCCGCGGCCTAGATTTAACACGCGACCACCCGGCTCCCGCCGCCGCCGGCCGCCTGGACCCACGCAGCCCTCCGACAGGTATTTAAAATTTTTTATTTTTTCTTCTGACAGGTTTTATGTGTCCCACATCATTACATTTTCTCGATCATCTCTGTATCGCTTTTTTTTTAAATTGTGTTTTATTGTTTTTGAGTATCTTAAGCGGTGTCGATGGATTTGTTACTAGACTCACAGTCCTAACTCCTACTAGGGGGAGGCGGTAAACTAACACGTTACGGCCGCGGCAAAACAGTGCGTTACTAATGAGAGAACCTGAGCGCCCGTTACAGTATCGGAGGGGAATAGCTAATTCCTTCATTATATAGCTAATTCGTTCATTTACATGCCGGGTGCGGGAAGGGTTACGCGTCTGTTTTAAGAAGCGCTACGGACGCGCAAAACTGGAGACTGTATCGCTGGTTTGCCTTACGCGTCCGAATTGTGCGCAGCGAGCTCGTTACAGACGAGAAATCTTCAACTGAACGTTACTGTATCGAGCTGCTAGTAAGGTGTTCAACTTTTTCATTCTGATTTTCACATGTTCTGTATAACTTCTTGCCTTTTCTCTTTATTCTGCTTAACCTACTGAAAGCATCCTTACTCCTGTTATATTTTAATCAAGTTGTTGGAGAAAAAGGATTGATATATTTTGAAATTTTCTACAATGTGAGAAAGCCCATAGGCAGCTGAGAATTGTGCTTTTCAGGAAACCCAAGAAACTTTAATGAAAAGAGAAGAAACTGAGTGAAATAAAGATCATCAAATCCCCTGATAGTATAGTAGTCCACAAAAAGAGGTCATGTGCTCAGGAACTATGTAGGATCTGTGATAAAAAGGATCCTTTTATTTTTCTTGACAGTATAGAGAAGCTTTGTATTATTTCATTGTAAAGGTGCCTTTGAGATTATGCCTCCAAAAGCTTTGAACTTATATTGCTGAAGCTTGCATAGCACAACTTACTGTAGAGAAGGGGTAAGACTCCAGAGCTACCTTGAGTATCATCTGCAGTGCAGTAAACCTAGCAGAGACATTACTGAGGCTGCTGTATCTTTCACATCTTGGCATCTGGCACCTCCCTTCACCCATTTGTGCTTTGATTAATAACATGTACCCATGCACCTGTCTTTGAATCACCTTTATTGAGAGGATGAAAATGGCCACGACTTTAATTATTGCAGCAGTTGCACATAATAATTTTAACACCATCCAACCGGCATACGGAAGGCATAATAGACAGAAACTAAAATTAGCCAAAATAGATTGGTCATTGTTTGAAAGAATGATTGCAACATTGAGAATAGGATACATTGGGTGGATATTCAAAAGTGAAAGTGTAAGTAACTGAGCTGGTTAGAACTAATCCGTCTAAGTTACAATACATGTTCAGCAGCTAAATAGCACTAAATTCACTTTGAATATTGGTCCTATTAAATATAAGGTAAACACTGACCTAAATTAGAAATAACTTTTTCTGGGTTTTTTTTGTAATAAGTTATGAAACAGCTATCTCCAGCACATCTTTATTCAACATTTCTTATATTTTCAATATTTAATTTATTTATTTAACATTTACTGACCGGAAAGCCAGACAAATAAGAAAGCATGGTTTTAAACTTGATCCATGACACAAACAAATGTGGAAAGTGTCCTTTTAATGTGATGGTGGCCCCAATCTCATAGAGCACCATCAACTTAAAGGGCTGCTAGCTGCCCAAAAATTACCCGTGAGCAAATGAGGAGGTTGAGCGGGGGATCACTGCTGACCTCCGTTTCAACCCAGGGCTGCCAGTTGAAGATGGCCCCAATTTCCAAAAAATACAAATAAAGGTAAAAGTAAGTATGCACACAGTGCCCCCCCCCCCCCACCACCCCTGATACACAATCCCTTTCCCCTCCCAAATCATAATAACCAAGTCCCTCTCTCTCCTGATCCCCCTCGAGAGCCTCATCAACATCCCCCTTCCCCTCCCCTCTGCCAAGAGCAGCCTCATCAGCATCCTCCCTCCCCCTCCTTCTGCCTCCCCTGAAAACAGTCACCAACATACCCCTCCCCCTGACTCCTCCCAGAGAAGCCTCATCAACATCTGCCTCCTATCACCTTCCCCCTGACCTCCCTGAGAACCTTATCAACATCCCTCCTCCCCCAACCCTAACCCCCTGAGAGCCATATCCCCCTCCTACCACCCTATCCCCCCCTCGAGAGAGCTCCTTACCTTCTCCACAATCCTGAAGCAGGGATGGATGCACCCTCACACCCATCCTGGTCAGTGCCATTTTCAAAATGGCACCAATCTGACCTTACCTCAACCATATGACTGGGGTAAGGTTGTTGCAATTTTGGAGAATGGTGCTGACTGGGATGGGTGCAAGGGTGCACCTGTCCCTTCTACGGGATCAGGGAGAAAATAAGGGACTCTAGAGGGGAGCCAAGGGGTTGTAGGGGGAGGGGGCTATGGCTTTTAGGGGGATCAGGGTGGTTGGTGGAGGGAGATGTTGGTGAGGCTTTCAGGGGGGTCAGGAGAGAGGGAGGATGGTGAGGCTGCTCTTGGAGAATCAGGGGAGGGAGGTAAGGCTGCTCTCAGGGGTGTCAGGGGGAGGGGGATGTTGATGAGGATCTGGGGTGTCAGTGGCAGGGGAAGGGATGTTGGTGAGGCTCTCAATGGGAGGGGAAATCTTGGTGAGGCTGCTGTCAGGAGCGTCAGGTGGTAGGGGAATGTGGGTGAGACTCTTGGGAGTGTCAAGAGGGGGGCTTGATTATTGTGAATCTGGGGGGCTGGGGATGGGGGATTGTGTATTGGGGGTCTCTCCACTGCATGCATACTTTTACCTTTATTTGTATTTTTGGGGAGCCAAGGCTGCCTCAACTGGTAGCCCGGGTTGAAATGGGAGTCTGCAATGAACCCCGCTCAATCTCCCCATTTGGCCACAATTGTTTTCCCTGTCACTTTAAATGTGCAGCAGGAGCCTTGGGACCTGTGTTAGGGTCCCAGGCCTTCTGCTGCATATCTAAGGCATGCCAGGGACGTGTTGTTATTTTATCATGGCTGACCACCTTCTCTGTTGGTCGTGAAAAATATTAGCATAGAATTGTGCATCTTGATGACTCTCCTGCTCAGAACTGCAATCCATCCCAAAATGTAGATTGGCCCCAAACCAGGAAGAAACAAAACATGAAAAAGGCTTACTTCAAAATTTCAAGATGACCACCAGAAAATGGTTATGCAGGTTCTATTTCCTGCTACACTAATAACATAAATAACTAAATATAACATTTTAAATATGTTGTTTTCAGATATTTTATTCATCTAGAGCAGATCTTAAGTTACTAAGGATAAAACATTTTTGCAGTTCGAGGGACAGTTAATTCCAAGATCCTTGGTCAGCATAAGAAATGCCTTTTTACCTAATACATTGTTTCTTCTACTCTACTTTATATACATTTTCATTCATCTGGTGTCTATCTCATTGGGAAGAAAAATATTTTTGAACATATGAGTACCAAATCCAGAATAACGTTTATAGGCCAGCTCAAACCACAGTTTTTCCCTTCCTCCTTCAAATGGAAACTATCCTATATAGTAAACAATGATGTGTGTGGATTATGATGTATTAAAATCAAATCTTCAAATTATATTCTTCACTTTTTATACCATAATCATATACGGGAAGTGATAAATTGCTAGGCCATTTTCCTTGAGCTTTATCCAAACAGGATTTTGATCTGTATAGTGTTCCAAACCTAAAGTTATTTTTTGCACCAGATCAGAGATATGGCAATGACGGTATAAGAACTAGTCAATCCAGAAACTAAAATATTTTAAAGCTGTAACTGTTTTAAGTTGTGACTCATCCTTAGCTCTGATGTCAGCTTTCAATTACTGAATTTCTATTACCAAAGAATACTGTCTAGTTTTAGTGTTTCTGAATCTAAAATCATTTGGCGAATCTTATTTTCTAAAATCCAGGAAGAAATTCAGCTAGCAAATCAAGGCATTTTTTTTCTGTATGGTATAGTACTGCCATATGTATCCTGAAGCATTGTTTCTCATACTTTAACAACTGGTTTACCTCTTTATTTGGCCAATCTGTTAGTTTATTCCATCTCGTTGTTTATATTCCTCTCAAGCTGGCCTCTATGACTCCCCACCATCTGTAATCCAATTGGAATCCACCATTTAGTTATCAAGCACCATCTCTTTGGAATGCATTACCTTTTGATATTCATTTTATTTCTGATTATTTAAAATTTAGAAAAACTGTTAAGTCCTGGTTGTTTAATAAGACATCTGACAATAATTTGTTGGCTGTTAGTGTTCTGCTATGCTTTTGGTTTGTTGGCCCCTGATGTTTTGGCACGAGTAACTTAATTTTAGATTTTACTTTGGTGATTGATATATATACATTGGCTTTTATTATATAAATTTAATTGTATTTGACCTAAGTTATGATGATTTCTGTTTTGTCTGGGATTGTTATTTTATGATGATTTATGTATTGTTTGTGATAATTATTTTATGATGTAACTATTTTATTATTGGAATATTATGTTTGTTTTTTATTGTACTGCCACTTGGCCAACATTTAATAAATTAAATTAAAAGAATTATATTTATTCCACTTGTGGCACGTTTTAACAGATTTGATTGTTTGTTATCAGACCTGTTTGATATTTCTCAGTTACTCTATGCTTCTGTTTTGCTTACCTCAGAGAAAAAGAATGGATTAACAGGTTGATGGGTATTTGATTGTCTAATAAGAGTCTCATGTAAACAGGCGATGCCATTTTGACAACTTAGCCAAGTACACTGTCAACCCTTTATATCTACTGCCATCCTCCAAAAAATAGTAACACATTATTCAAGATAAAAACTCTGAAGAACTGCAGATTTATCAACCATCTAATGCGCTATGTTCCAAAAAGAGTGGGTCTTTGGGAGCATCCTCTTCAAAAACTGCACAATAAGGTAAGACCCATGATTGGACCTTATTGATAGCAGGTCCCCTGCTCTGGAATATTCTGCCAGAAAATTTTCACTTGACAACATGCTTTAGGCAATTGAAGAAACACTTGAAGACCTATTTGTTCAAGCTCATTGTTGTGAGTGTGGAGGTGTGGTCACTTGCTCAAAGAGATTGTGAGCCCTTGGGCCATGGCGTGGCTTAGGGAGGAGCCCCAAGACACACACCATGGGAGGTGAGAGTGTCCAGGCACAGGCTGGAGCTGGAATAAGGCTGGACCAGGATCAAGAAATAGAACATCAGGAACTGGAACATGGCAGGCTCAGCCCTCCACTGGACCTGCATGCACAGGTGAGACCCAGCAATGCAATGCTGATCTCAAGAGTAGCCCTCCGGCCACTCAGTAGCACTTCTGGACCCGCCGCTTGGGAATGATGAGTGCATGAGGCCAGAAAGAAGCTGAGGGCGGGAACAAGATGAGACATGGAACTCAGGAACTTGGAAGACTCAGACGAAGACTCGAGGAACTTGGATGACAGATGACGTTTCAGGATACTTGGAAGTCTCGGACAAGGACTCAAAGACCTTGGAAGACTCAGATGAGGTTTCAGGATACTTGGAAGACTCGGACAAGGATCCAGGATACTTGGAAGACTCGGGCGAGGATTCAGAGTTCAGGCACTAGTACAGGGAGAGTACTGCACCGCAGTGCACCCTACATCCACCCATGGCTGGTCGCGGACCACGCCGAAGCGAAGCAGACTCCAGCTGAGAAAGTCAAGACTTGGAACTGTAAACATGTCGAAGATTCAGAAGAGGCCTGCACCGACATGCGCCCTACATAGCTGTCCATGGCTGGTTGCAGACTACACTGAAGCGGAGCAGGTTCTGGCTTGAGTCTTGGGCATGGACGGAAGCAGGCACAAGGTACTCCGAAGACCAGGAACAGGATTCAAGACTCGATTCAAGACTTCAGAACTCGGATTCAAGAACCAACCTCGGAATTAAAAAAAGGGGCCTTCTGGAGACTTGCACTGCAGACATGAAGACAGGCCTTATGCCATGAAGTGCCCTACACAGCCCCCCAAGGGATGGTCACGGACCACGACAGTGGAATGCCAGGAAAGGTGGACAAGCAGAGAACCTGGAAGAAGGACGAAGAGCTGGAGATGAGGACATTAGGATCAGAATGGAACACAGAACATCAGGAACTTCAGGACATGGAACATCGGAACTTCTGGACATGGAACATCAGAACTGGACAAGAAACATCAGGACACCGAAGAGACAATGAAGGAGCTCCAATGAAGAACAGGACCAGCAACATCAGGATGAAGGAGACCAGCAACATCTAGACCATCTTATAAGGAGCCATCAAGAAACAAGAAGACCACAGAGGACCTTGACCAGAAGAAGACCACAGACCACTATGAAGTCCAATTCAAAGGCCCCAATATAGTGGAAGAGAACCCTTTTGAAGGGCTGGACATTGCAACAGCTGATGATGTCATCCAGTGGGGCCGTGGGCTTTTCCCACCGCTGGCCCTTTAAATATTGAGCAGAGGTGTGCGTGCGCGCCTAGCAGGACCTGAGGCAAGAGTGAGGTAGCAACATCGGCGGGTCCCCACAACGAAGATGAACGACAGCAGCACTCGGTCACGTAGGGAGAAGGAACAGCGGCTCCCCTGCCATATAGAGGCAGCATGGGTGGTGGCTCCTCCTGCCACGTAGGGGTGGAAACTCAGTGGGGCCGCAACAAGGAGGCCCTGTGGGCATCTCCCAGGTGCTAAAACAGGCCAGGGCAAGAGCGGCAGACAGTGCTAGGCATCCAGGCCACATTGGAGCGGCAGCAGGCCAGGGTGGCAAAGGCCATCACACATACACTAAAATCCCTAGTAAATTATAAAACAATATTAGAACTATGTACAACATTATCATAAAATCTAATCGTATCTCAAGGGTAAGCCTTACTATTTTCAGGACAGATAGCACTCTTAATAATCTCACATGCCAACAAAATCATGCTGTAAGAAGTTGACCCTAAAAACTAACCCCTTCTGCCACTCAAAAGGGGTGCATGCCTGTGTAAGCTGTATTTCTCCCCATCTTCTCTGTTGTCCTGCAATCCAAACCTTGATTGCTGAGTGATGTGTCTCTTCAGTTTGGCTCTACCCTGTGGTGTAGAGTAAATATGGGTGGAAAATAGGCCTGCCCTAGCTGTAAAGTTGAAACATGATTGGCCTATTGCCACAGCTTTTATAACTTCTTTGCAGAGGAGGAAGAAAGATATGTCTTATAGAAGACTTTCCTGACATAATTCTACTTTACTCCCCAGTAGAGGCCATAAGCAGGGTCAACCCTAGAGAACAGAACAAGAGTTCTTAACTCCAGACAAGCTGCAGCCTGAAGCAACTGAAGCAACAGAGAGGACTGCTTCAGAGATCCCCAAAGACCACACCCCAGGGCGTTGAGTATTGGCTATGATTCAGTTAAAAGGAATTGCTGAGAGGCAGGAAGTGGTTCATAGCAATTCAGGGGCTAAGCTGCCTTCCTGCTACCAAACTTCCTACATTCAGAATCATTATTCCTAGGTCTCCAGTTCTAGTAAACTACTAGCTCCTGCTCCAGCTTGTGACCTGCTATCTAATTCTGGTTCCTGGCTTGCAACTCTAGTTCACTACTAGTTCCTCTTACAGCCCTGCAACCTAATTGGCTATAGTTCAACATCTGCAGCTCTGATTCTGCACTATTTATAAAATATCTATGTGTGTTATCCCAAAGTTCTAAGCAGCTTACAAAGAACACTCATACAACAAATAAAAAAAAAATTACAATAGTAAAACACATTATAAAACAAACAATGACATCATCTTAAACCTTTGACTGGCTCAATACCTAAAACCATACTGCAAATTTCAGTTACAAAATCTGGTGACACAATAGCTACAAACGTATATTGAATCTCTTCTCAAAAACATGTTGAGAGCCTTCTTAAATGTCTTCAAATACAATTCCTTATAAAGGATGTTCGGCAGTTGGTTACAAATTGAAGGGGCAGCTACCACAAACAACCTTTCTCTTGACTCTGCAAAGCTTACTGAGTGAACTGTAGGTACATTTTTACTATACGCAAGTTCCCAGTCTGTGCATCTGTTTAACCAAGTATAAACTCATACTCCAGTTCCATTCCAGCTTTTATTGCCTGTAAACTCCAGATGCCCTGGGCTCAGCCCCACTCAAAGCACTGCAAATATTTAATGGGAGAGAACTTGACAGCACTCTTGATGTGGCCACCTCTGCCCAACTATGCTGAAACTATGACTGCCTTTCCACCCACCTAATCATCCAACTGCCTAACATGTTGCCATGCTGATGGGCGAAAGAGAGAGGAAAATTAGTAAAGAAGGTACACTGAGGGACCAGTAGCAGCTAAATACACACAGGGGTGAATATCCGGCAACTAAATGGCTAGTTAAGTTGGCCGGATACCCATATCTGACTAGCTTAACTGGGATATTCAGTGGTGCAGCATCATCATTGAATATACCCAGATAAGTTACAGTTAGACAGATATGGCAAGAATTTAACCAGATAAACATTTTAAAAATGCAGCTAAACCATTTAGATGGATAACATTCCCGTTATCTCCTTAAATGGCTTTTGAATATGTACCCACAGTATCAGGTCTCTACCTCATCCCATCAGATTTGCTATTTTCATGTGATGGCTTGAGAAATTCACTATCATTTTGAATGCCACTCCAGAGTCTGCTTGGCAAATGCCATAACCTGTCCCCACTTATACCTCTCATTGTAAGCCCCTGTGGGGGATGAGTGACTATGCAATCACTTAGCATGGGCATTTTACAGTCTCGGGTGTGAGTCAGGTGCCTGTTTGACTGACCATGTTGTGGCCTTTTCCTCCACACTTAAAGGTGAATTTTAAAAGGCTTACTTGCATTAAAAAAAGGCCATATACATGTGTATGTGGCCGGATCACACATAATCAGTATTTTAAAAAGGGACCACATATGCATGTATATACATGAGCATGATCAAAAGTATATGTTCAAAAAGGGGCATGCAATTGGCATGTCGGGGGCTTGTTTATAGGTAAACACATAGTATCCTATGTTTAAAGTGACACACATGTGAACGTCCATGCAAATTCGCTAGTACATTTGCTACTGCTGATTTACGAAAACAAGTGTGTTTGCTCCAAGGAAACGTGACTTGGCATTTAGTTAGCTTTTCCAGGTGAGTGGCCAGGGGATGGGAGGGAATCTCTCAGGGACAGACTGGGACATACACAGGGACACAGGATAACCCTGGTCACAAAGTGTCAGTCTGGGTTGTTACGTGTCATGGCCCCCTCACCGTTCTACAGTGATTCCAGCCTCTGGTTCCTCCTCGCTGGTGGTGGTGGGCTGTCAGCTCGTCCTCGGGCCTCCCCCAGTGCCTCTGGCTCTGCCACAGTCCACGGCATTCCCGGTCCTGCTTCCACTTCTCTGCAGGTCTCTACGCGTGGCCTGCAGAGAGACGCTGCTACTCGCACCGTGCCCCCCCTAGGCGCGCGCACATTATTGTTTTTTAAGTAGGGACTGCAGCGGGAGCTTAGCTGTGGCCTCGATTGATGATGTCAACCTAACTACAGTATTTAAGCTCAGGCTCCACTTCCTAGCGTTGCCTTTGCAACAGGTCTCCTTGCTGGTCGAGTACTCATTGCTTCCTAGAGATTCTTCTCATCCCTGCGTTCCTGTTCCTCATTGTTCCTGGTTCCTGTCTCTTGGTTCTACCCTGCTTTATGCTTCAGATTGACTACATGAACTTTGACTTTGCTTTGCCTGACTTTGCCATTGATCATCTCCAGACCCAGACCTCTGCTTTGCCTGACTATGCTATTGCCTATCTCCAGACACAGACCTCTGCTTCACCTGACTACGCTGTTGAGCATCTCCATGATGAGACCTCTGCCTTGTTTAACTACGCTCTTGACTATCTCCGTGACCAGATCTCAGTCTTGCTTGCCACTGCCTTCGGATTGCTGCCAGACGTGACTCAAGGCTACCATTGGACACCTCTTCAGCTTACTCCCTGGACGTGGTTTCTTCAGGCTTCGGCCTGCTTTTGCTCGAGCGCCCCCTGTCTGCCTTCGTTCCATTGGCATCCGAGTTTCCAGACTATATCATCTCTCACCTGCTGTCTCTGGGCTGAACCAATTCCTACTGCAACTACATACAGAGGCCCACTTGTCCTGCCGGCCCCGGCACCCAAAGGCTCAACCCGTGGGGAACGAGGGCTGGTATAAGTGAAGCTCCAGTAGCCTCTGTCTATCAGCCCACTCCGCCTGCTGACAGTGGGGACCCGTAGGTCCTTATCTACAGGTTGCATCAACCCCACCTTAGCCCAAGGGTCCACCTCCAATGCAACATGGGTGATACATGTGTGTAGGGGGAGTTACAGGGCCATACTGGTAAGTAACTGGGACATACACGTTAATATTGAAGGTTATAGGAAAGATTGGGTATAATCAGGTACATAGAGGGCTATAAAGGGAAGAAGGACAGTGTGTGTGTGTGTGTGTGTGTGTGTGTGTGTGTGACTGGAATATATAAAGGGATTTGAGTCAGTGGTGGAGAATTCTTTGTCAATATGACTCTTATGACCCTATGGATACTCAGGTCTATACAGCTGAGAAGGAAGAGAAAGAAAAGAAGAAGGAAGAGGCAGAGGTGCCCCTTACAAAGAATCTACAGGACGAGGACACAGTGTTTGGATCTGTCCAAGGAGCTGGTTCATGTTCAACAAGGAAACAATACTAAACCTATGCTAGCAGTTAGAGCAGTACCTGCAACCTACCACCCAAAAAGTCCATACCTTTTCTGTTTCACATCAAGGTCACTACCGCTCTGTCACTTTTCACCACCGACAACTTCCGGACACCTCTATGGGTCACAAGTGGAATAAGCCAATCTGGCACCTCCATGTATATAGATAAGGTCCTGGCTGCCTTGCTCAGAAAAACACACCAGTATATATCCTTCCCTCGGAGAAGATGCCAACAACAACAAATCATAACTGATTTCAATCAAATAGCACTTTTACCCTCTATCATAGGGGCTATCTTTTGTGACCATGTTCCTATAAGGGTACATGCGGTTGGTGGCCTCATCTGCCTGTAAGCAACAACATTTAACACTACCACTGCAAACCAACTAAACTCTTCTTAATATATTCCTCCTATTTAGGTGGACTGACAATTTAGGACCAGAAGGACTGCTCTGAGCCTGCCCTGTGAACTACTTTGCTGTCTAATCAGAAGGCAGATTTAAAAGATCTTCTCTGCGTTCCTCTTACAGGTAATAGAGGATATCCCTCAAAATCTGGCTCATGTTTCAAATGGCTACCTCACATACCTCTGTGAAGGCTCACTACAACAAGGCCCACCGGTAGACCATGGTAATCATTGAGACAACCTTTGGCCTACTCAAAACATAATTCTACTGCCTGAATAGAGTTGTGGGATACATTTTCTAAAGTCCTCATAAGATCTCTGAGATCTTTCAAGCTTGCTGCATATTTCATAACCTGGAAAAATATAGATACCTGCCTCCTCCAGAGGGACTTGAAGAAAATCCATATGAAGAAGTAATCTGTCCACCTATTCAGGTTACTATTAAGCCCTGGTAATAGACTTAGTGCAGTCAGAGAAAGGAATAAGTGGGAGAATCCATTCTGTGGCATTATTCCAATGGCAGGGCTGAAACGGATATTCCCTGCAGGAGGTTTTATAGCAGAGCTCTGCAAAGGGCTCTGGGGGCTAAGTTGGAAGTTGGAGAGGAAGGTTAGAGTTTTCCTGAGTTACTTTATGGGCCTACCTGGAACCTTGGAAACCATCTGAGACCCCTCCAGGGCAGATCAGGACTCCACTGATAATGTCTCCACACGAGGTGCAGCATGGTTGCTTGGAGATTGATTTGGATTTTGTAATTTTGATTAGTAGGAGCCCTGCTGAAGTCCTGGGCCTTTCCAAGATTCAGGGACTGGGGAACCCTGAGTTGAAGATGCTCAGATTTAAGGAAGACCTGCCCCTGAAGAGATGGTGCCTGTTGCAGAGGACATCCAATGTTATCTAGTTTGGGGAACAAAGAAGTTATTTTCAAGACCTGGGAGGAAGGTCTGATGCTCTTCTTCCTACCCATCAGTGGACCTTCATTTCCATCCAGTATCTCTCCTACCAGGATTTTCATCCAGAGAAAGGTCAACTAATTGTGAGTAAATATTAGATCTTTTTTTTTTCTTTTTTAATGCATTCCAAGTTAACAACAAGAAAATGTTGTTACAGAAATGAGAGGTATGCACAATATAATAAATCAAAAAGAAAAAGGAGATAAAGGAAAATTAATATCAGACATCTTCTCAATAATAAAAAGGAAATAGGGGGGAAAAAGAAAGACTAAGAAGCAAATATACAGTTTAAAGAAAAAAAAGAGATAAAAAGAAATCTTTATATAGCCAACCACTAAGATACAATTAGGTGTGAGTCTAAAAATGCTCTAAGTTGAGAAGTTTAAAAAAAAAAACATAATTAATGTTAGCATATTTAATAAGGCATTTACAAGGATAACATAAAGAAAATTAACCCCCCCCCCCCTTAGATAACACGTCAGAGCGTGTGGAAAGAAACCTTTTGTGATGGAGTTGAGCTAATCTGGTAATATCTAGATAGACCCATATTTTTTGTCTATAGAACAAAAGTAATCGATTCTTTTGAAGATGAATATGATTTTATTTACAGTGGTGCTCTATGTGATTACTGCTATAATAAATGTAGTTAGTGCTTCTGTTTTTTTATGGGTGGAGGAAGCTTTGAAGCTGTATGTACTCCAATTCTTGCACTCCTCTGGAGCGGTGTGCAGTTGCAGCTGCCGCTGCCCTCAGATGGTATGGGACCTGGTGTGACACCTTCGCGATGGTGGCAGGGCCTGCATTTCTCTCAGTTCTATGAAAAGATAAGCTGGCAGCCTCAGCAGGCTTCTCTTTTTCTGACTCCTGTTCCCTGGGAGAGGTGGTAGCATCTCTCAGAGCTGGTGGCAATGGTGGTGATACTGCAGGCTGCATGGCTAGAGGTGCTGGTGGTGGCGGTGGTGGTGGTGGTCCTATAAGAGGAGGCGGTCATATGATAAGTACAGGGGAGCTCCAGACTGCTCTGAGAACCCTCAGTAGTACAATGGTTTCATCAGGTGTAGTCTGTCAGCTATTTATAAAGTTGCACTTAACAATGGAGATGCTGCACTTGCCCATTGGGTGGGTTGTGTTCCCTGAGGGCCTGCCCAGGGATGGTATCTTTACAGAGAAGGCTCCGAGGAGAGAAGAGGATAAACTTTATAGATAATAGCTTCAGGTAAGTTGATAACAGTGATCAGAGAAAGAGGATCCAACAAGCAGAGCAGTGGTGTATATGGAGGTGCAACAGACAGGGCATTCCATGAGGCATCAGTCACTAGAGGCTGAGCCTGATCACCTGTAAGCTGCTCTATACAGTAAGGAGAGTGAACATGAAACTGAAGATGAATGCAGCTAAATAGTTGGGTGGGGAGCCAAGGTACAAGTGGTACCTGTCACCAAGCCCACTGTGTCTTGTGGGTCTGGATGTGACAGGAATATGGGTTCAAGTTGTCTCTGTATGCATATTGATGCAAAGGCTAAATGAGACAGAAAAAGTTCCTAGTTAGACATTATATTCCAAGCCATCTATCCAAGACCATTATTGTGCACAGAGTTTTTTTTGGCAGAGTTTGACAATGATGCTGGAAAAGCCTCAGAGCTTACAAGTGTTTTATGGCTAATACAATACTCAGCTTTTCAGCCTATGCAGAAACCTAAGGAAATCAGGAGGCCTAGGGTGCTCATAGGCCTTCCCTGCGTGCCGTGCATAAGTGCAAGGACTTTGCACAAGTGCAAGGCCAAATACCAAATGTTTCCCTCCCCCCCCCCAAAAAAAAAAACAAAACAACCCCCCCCCCCAATATCTGAATAGGGGATAAAAAATATATATGTAATATGCATGTCCCGAGTAATTACCTGTGGTCCCAAATAATTACCTGTGGTCCCTGGGATAGCTGGAAAGGAGAGCCTGAGGAGCTGTTGCTAAGAACAGCAATCAGCCGTGATGTGAAGGGCTGCAGCAGTGATTAAAGTGAAATGTGGGAGAATGGGAAGCTCTCTGTGGTTCTGCAGAAGCAAGAAGCATTCCTCCCGGGGGGGCGGGGCTGAATGAAGGCTGCAGCGGTGAATTAAAAATGAAAGTGCCTCCGCAGGAGTGGGCAGATCAGCAGCAGTAGCAGCAGCCTTGGGGAAGTGCCACTGCAGGGGACAGTGAACCAAGGTATCTGGAAGTCGTGGAAAAGCCCCCAGTGTGATACTCTAGTGCCGGCTGGGTCCTGCTAACATCATCCGTGAAATCAGCAAGTGCCTGTGGAGCCAAGTCAAATCTACTTTTTAAAGTTTAAAAAAGGAGCAAAATCATAAAAAATAAATGTTTAAAAGCCCTGATTCAGGTAAGGAGACCTAGGAAAGGTTTCCTACCAAGTTTTGGCACCCGGTAATTATCCTAGCAAACCCAGAGCCATTAAGTGTAAAAGATTAATTTATTTTAATTTGGTATTTTTTTTTATGTCTGGTGACATGTGAGAGGAGGTTGAGGACCCTGACCAGACCCTTATTTGGACTTAAAATTATGTTTATTAGTTTGAGATCCATACAAAACACCTCAGAAAAAATTAAAGTTTGAGGTGTTAAAAATTAAAGTTTGAGGTGTTAAAAATAAAAACTCTTATTTGACCATTATTTTGGGTAAAATTATTATAATTTTTAAATTGTGGGCATTAGTATTTTGGGGTAATTTTTTAATGAAATTTTATAGATGTTTGGGTACTTTGGAGTGACACTGAACATTTTTTTGCTAATGTTTTGATTGATATGGAGTAAATTTGGAGTGATTTAGAATTTTAAAATTTAAGTTACGGTTAGTTTTTTGAATCTTTTCCATGGATTTTCCAAGTGCATTTCAGGTTTCCCGTCGATAGCAGGGCTGAATTAGCCATGCTGTCATGGGATCTGTCAATCAGGCCCGGGAGGTGGAGCTTGTCAAAGCAGAGAACAGAGCTTTGCTCTCTGCGGCTGCGCGTGTGTTCCCGCGCAGGAAAGTAACGGAATCTCCTCAGTCTGTTTTTTCTGCAAGTGGGATCGCACGCGGAGCTGATCTCTCCTCAGTTTAAAAACAGAATTAAAATGTCAAAACCGGGTTTCAAACCCTGTAGTTGTGGTAAAATAATGTCGGTCACGGACGGACACGACCGATGTTACAAATGTCTCGGACCACATCACAATCGAGAGGATTGTGAGTTTTGCTCTAGGATGTCACCTAGAGCATTAAAACAAAGGGCCTATAGGCTTCAGGAACTTTTTGCCTCACGAGAGCCATTGGAGGCTCACTCATCGCCTGGCCCGTTAACTTTATCGGCTCCTTCAAAAAAGAAAACTTTCTCGTCAGATCCTAAATCCTTCACTCTAGGAGGTAAGGGACAACCAAAAAGACGAAGGCCAATGGATTCTCAGAAATCCTCAGAGCCTATAGAGCCGCAACATACCTCATCGGAGAAGGAAACCTCGGCGCTGATGACTTCCGCGCCTACGGCGCCGTCTGCGCATGATATATCGGCGCCAAAGACAGAGTCTGCGCACAACCTAGCGCTTCCGGCACGCATGGCGCAGAGAAACCACCGCGCGGAATACATACGCGCACAGCGCCGGGGAAACCTGCGCGTATGGCGCCGACTGCAGAAAAACTTATGCGCACGGCACCGAACACATCGGCGCCGATAACACCTGTGCACTCGGGATCAAGAATATATGCGCATACAACTACAATCGCGCACAGATCTACTTCCGCACACAGATCTACAAGCGCACATAAGTCTATAGCCGCGCATACCTGCGCATAACTCTACATCTGCGCGTAAACATATATCCGCACATAAATCTAAATCAGCGCATAGATCAAAATCTGCGCGTATAAACTATAATTATTCACCTCAAAAATTAAGGACAGAGTTGAAGTGAAAATGATACTCTTGTTGTGTTATGGGTGTGGATCCTTGGGCCGACCGGCAAGATGGGACGGTCAGAAGGCAGACACACTCAGCGAGGGAAGGATCTTCACCTGGAAACCCGAGACCCCACCAGAGGAGCTGTTAAGGCCCGGGTCGCTAGGACTTAGGTGGCTTCGCCCTGGAAGTCCGAGGTCCCCCCAGGAGGAGCCCGTAGGAACCCGGACCGCTGGGACTTAGGAGAGTCACAGGCGTGAAGGAAAACCGGGGGCGGACTGGAGTCTGGACTGGCAGCTGAAGACAGGAACGAGGAGGCGTACCGGAGTCTGGGTAGGTAGCAAGCAGCGGATCCGTGAGACGAACCAGAGTCGGGACAGGCAGCAAACAGGCAGAAACGTGAGGCAAACCAGGATCAAGACAGGCAGCAGGCAGGCAGAATCGTGAGACAAACCAGGATCAGGACAGGCAGCAGGCAGGCAGAATCATGAGACAAACCAGGATCAGGACAGGCAGCAGGCAGGCAGAATCGTGAGACAAACCAGGATCAGGAACGCAGGAATGCAGCAACTAACTCTCTCCAAGGAGTGACCACGTTGCAAGGCAAAGCAAAGAAGAAAGCTGCGGGTTTAAATCCCCCGCCGGGGCTGACGTCAGAAGGAGGGCGGATCGGCACTTCCGGGTGCTGGGAGCTCAAAAGGGCTGCCCTCGCGCGCGTTCCCTTGCAGGGGGCGGAGCTATCATCAGGCCTTGCCGGCGTCCCCACGAGGAGGACGCCGCTGCCATGCGGCCAGGCCAGCCCGGAATCGCGCGGCTCGCGGCGCTGAGAGGAGACCCGCGGGGAAGGTAAGGACCCGGTCGCTGCGTAAGCGACTGGGGTCGCAACAGTACCCCCCTTCTTACGCCCCCTCCTCAGGGGACCCGGCTTACCGGGATTGTCCTGATGGAAGTGGGCTAACAGCGATTTGTCCAGAATATTCCGGGCTGGCTCCCAGGAATCCTCCTCAGGACCGCAACCCTCCCATGCCAACAGGTATTCCCAGCGATGAGCCCGGAAACGGACATCTAGTACTTCACATACCTGATAAGTAGGTTCTTCATTAGAGGAGGATGATACAGCATCAGTCGAGGGTTGATGGAAACGGGAAAGTACCACTGGTTTCAGTAGAGAGACATGGAACACGTTGTGAATACGTAAAGATGAGGGTAGACGGAGTCTATATGAGACTAACCCAATTCGTTCAGCTATAGTGAAAGGGCCACAGTATCTTGATGCCAATTTCTTGGAGCGGCCCGGCAAATGGAGGTTTCTGGTGCTTAGCCACACCTTGGTGCCGGGTAGGAATACGGGTGCTGGTCGTCGGTGGCGATTGGCATATCTTTGCGCCTTTTCTGCAGAGGATGTGAGTCGTTGTTGGACCGTCCTCCATAGATGATGAATGTGCTGAGCCACCGTTAGCGCTGCCGGTGAAGGCACGGTAACTGGAATGGGCACCGGCGGTTTCAGGTGGCGACCAAAAACTGTCTGGAAAGGTGATTGTCCCGTTACCGAGTGGGTGTGATTGTTGTAGGCAAACTCGGCCCAGGGAAGGAGGGACACCCAGTTGTTTCCTCTTTCGGAGATAAAACTTCGAAGGAACGTCTTCAAGGACCTATTCATGCGTTCGGTCTGTCCATTACTTTGTGGGTGGAAAGCTGTAGATAGATTCAACTGTACCCCAAATTTCTGGCAGATGGCCCGCCAAAATCGAGCCGTGAACTGAGGGCCCCGGTCAGAAACGATACTCTGCGGGAGCCCATGAGCCCTGAAGATATGCTGTGTGAACAGACGGGCCAACTCTGGTGCTGAAGGCAACTTGGGTAATGGTACGAGATGAACCATTTTGGAGAAGCGGTCTACCGTTACCCATATCGCCGTATTGCCCTCGGAAGGAGGTAAGTCCACCACAAAATCAGTGGCGATATGGGTCCAGGGTTCCGTGGGTATAGGAAGAGGCCTCAGAAGCCCCCATGGGCGACCGCTTAGAGGTTTCTGCCTGGCGCAAACAGGGCAAGAATCCACGTACAGGCGTACATCCTGGCGCACCTTAGGCCACCAGTAATAGCGATTCAGAAGATTGAGGGTCCTCTCCCTACCGGCGTGACCACCAGAGAGGGAATCATGAGCCCAGGCGAGAACTCTCTTGCGGTCCCTGCGAGGAACTACAACACGTTCTACAGAGGATACGATAGTATTGGCTAACTGGACCTTGGCTGGATCAATAATATACTGAGGGATTTCCTCCTTCTCCTCCGGAATATCATTCCTCGAGAGGGCGTCCGCCCGGAAGTTCTTAGCGGCTGGTCGGTACTTGAGGAGAAAGTCAAACCGACTAAAAAACAGCGACCACCGTGCCTGTCTGGGGTTCAGCCGCTGGGCTTGGTTCAGGAATTCCAAATTCTTGTGGTCGGTGTAGACCGTCACAGGATGACTCGCTCCTTCCAACCATTGCCTCCACTCTTCTAGTGCCAACTTGATTGCCAATAGCTCCTTATCGCCAATCCCATAGTTGTTCTCGGCGGAAGTAAACTTTTTGGAAAAATAGGAGCAAGGGAACAAATGGCCAGAAGAGGATTTCTGCGAGAGGACCGCCCCTACCGCAACACTAGAGGCATCTACCTCCACGAAGAAAGGCTGAGTAGGATCCGGATGTCGCAAACAAGTGTCTTGGAGGAAAGCCTCCTTTAAGTCCTCAAAAGCTTTGCAAGCCTCGGAAGGCCAGATTCGAGTGTCCGCACCCTTCTTAGTTAGGGTGGTGAGTGGCGCCACCAGCTGGGAATACTGTGGAATAAAGTGGCGGTAGAAATTTGCAAAGCCCAAAAAGCGTTGCAAAGCCTTCAGGCCCACCGGCCGGGGCCAATTTCGGATGGCAGATACCTTGCTGGGATCCATGCGAAAACCAGTTGCAGAAACGATATACCCTAAAAAGGGCAAGGAATTCTGCTCAAAGAGACACTTCTCCAATTTCGCATACAACCGATGATCCCGCAGAATCTGGAGTACCTGTCGAACATGTCGTCGGTGAGAGGCTAGATCCGAGGAGTAGATAAGAACATCATCTAAGTATACTAGGACGCATGACTGTAGGAAGTCCCAAAGAATCTCATTCATTAAGTGTTGGAACACTGCGGGAGCGTTGCATAGGCCAAATGGCATCACTAAGTATTCGTAATGTCCATCCCGGGTGTTGAAAGCGGTCTTCCATTCATCCCCGGGACGGATACGGACCAAATTGTAGGCCCCTCGCAAGTCCAGCTTCGTGAATACCTGTGCCCCCTGGAGTTTGTCCAACAGCTCCGGGATTAACGGCAGTGGGTAGCGATTCTTCTTGGTTATGGCATTAAGTCCACGATAGTCTATACAGGGCCGCAAAGACCCATCTTTCTTTGCCACAAAAAAGAAACCCGCTCCTGCTGGCGACTTAGAGGGGCGAATAAACCCCTTCGCGAGATTCTCAGAAATGTACTCTGACATGGCCCGGGTTTCAGGCTGGGAAAGAGGATATACTCTCCCACGGGGGGGAGTGGAGCCAGGAAGCAATTCAATCGCACAATCAAATGGACGATGCTGTGGAAGTAACTCCGCTTTTTCCTTAGAGAATACATCAGCAAAGTCCTGGTATGGGGACGGAAGCTGAAACCTGACATCAGTCTGTGCCAGAGGCGTTTGCGGACCCCTCCAGGGCTGGATGCAAGAATGGGAGCAGTGTGCACTCCAGCGGACAATCTGGAAATCGTCCCATCGAATCTCCGGGGAATGCAGTTGGAGCCAGGGTAACCCCAGAACCACGGGATATACCGATTTCTCCAAAACCAGGAACGAAATTCTCTCTGTGTGAAGCAGACCAGTCTGGAGGATGATGGGCTTGGTACTGGTAGTTATGCTGCCGGAGAGCGGTGTACCCTGAATGGAGGTGACCCGTAAGGAAGGTTCCTGACGTTGCGTGGAGAGCTGAAGGTGTCGTACCAGATCCTTAGTGATAAAGTTCCCTCCTGCGCCGGAATCAATGAGGGCCTTTGTGTTGAAAAAACCCCCTGGATACTTGAGGGTTACTGGCACGGTACAATGAGGAGTTGCATTTAGACAACCTAGGGAGACCTCCTCACTTACCCCTAGGTGCGGGAGTTTCCCGGCCGCTCCTTGCATTGGGCCAGGAAATGGCCCTTACCTCCGCAGTACAAACATAAACGCAAGTCTCGGCGGCGTTGCTTCTCTTCGGGGGTCAGAGCGGATCTTCCTAGGTGCATAGGCTCCTCCAGGGAAGACTCTGCTGGGGTGCCGGTAGTCCGAGATCCAGAGTTCGAGGATCTAGCGGTAGCCGACGGTACGGGTACCAGGCGGCGAGGAGAGCGCCCCTCCTTCGCTCTTTGCTGCAGGCGTCGGTCGATGCGCCCAGCCACATTAATAAGTGAATTAAGGTCCTCTGGAAGATCCCGAGCGGCAAGCTCGTCCTTAATTCTAGCCGCCAGGCCTTCTAGGAAAACCCCCCGAAGGGCGTTATCGGCCCAACCCACTTCTTGAGCAAGGGTGCGGAATTCCAGAGCGTAGTCGGCTAGTGTTCGTGTCCCCTGCCGAAGCTGGAGTAGTTCAGAAGTTGCGGAGGCCTGACGTGCAGGTTCGTCGAATGCTGCTCGAAATTCCTCCACGAACAAGTTCAGATCACTCAGGGCGGGATCATTTTTGTCCCACATGGGAGACGCCCAGTTTTAGGCTCGACCATCAAGTAATGAAAAGATGTAAGCCACCTTGATTCCATCTGAAGGAAACTGATTGGGTAGCAGGGCGAACCGTACAAAGCACTGATTCAGGAAGCCCGCACAGGCCTTAGAGTCCCCAGCAAAACGTGTGGGAGCTGGAAGCTGCGTGGGAGTATGAAGCGTCACCACTGGGGCAGGTATGGCTACCGAAACCGGTGCCGCGGGTTCAACGTCCATGCGGGTAGCCAACCGTTCCACGGTGGCCGCCAAGGAGTCCAGTACCTGTTGCTGTTGAACCAAGCGTTGAGCCAGTCCGGGAATGGCCTGTAGGCCAGCTAGGTCTGCCGGATCCATGGCCTTGCAAACTGTTGTGTTATGGGTGTGGATCCTTGGGCCGACCGGCAAGATGGGACGGTCGGAAGGCAGACACACTCAGCGAGGGAAGGATCTTCACCTGGAAACCCGAGACCCCACCAGAGGAGCTGTTAAGGCCCGGGTCGCTAGGACTTAGGTGGCTTCGCCCTGGAAGTCCGAGGTCCCCCCAGGAGGAGCCCGTAGGAACCCGGTCCGCTGGGACTTAGGAGAGTCACAGGCGTGAAGGAAAACCGGGGGCGGACTGGAGTCTGGACTGGCAGCTGAAGACAGGAACGAGGAGGCATACCGGAGTCTGGGTAGGTAGCAAGCAGCGGATCCGTGAGACGAACCAGAGTCGGGACAGGCAGCAAACAGGCAGAAACGTGAGGCAAACCAGGATCAAGACAGGCAGCAGGCAGGCAGAATCGTGAGACAAACCAGGATCAGGACAGGCAGCAGGCAGGCAGAATCGTGAGACAAACCAGGATCAGGACAGGCAGCAGGCAGGCAGAATCGTGAGACAAACCAGGATCAGGAACGCAGGAATGCAGCAACTAACTCTCTCCAAGGAGTGACCACGTTGCAAGGCAAAGCAAAGAAGAAAGCTGCGGGTTTAAATCCCCCGCCGGGGCTGACGTCAGAAGGAGGGCGGATCGGCACTTCCGGGTGCTGGGAGCTCAAAAGGGCTGCCCTCGCGCGCGCGCGTTCCCTTGCAGGGGGCGGAGCTATCATCAGGCCTTGCCGGCGTCCCCACGAGGAGGACGCCGCTGCCATGCGGCCAGGCCAGCCCGGAATCGCGCGGCTCGCGGCGCTGAGAGGAGACCCGCGGGGAAGGTAAGGACCCGGTCGCTGCGTAAGCGACTGGGGTCGCAACAACTCTTCACACAGCCCTTTTTCGGAGGCTGAAGCCACAGATACTGATTCATCATCTGATGACTATCATAAATACTCAAGTCACCCCCACTTTAAAAAATTAACAAAGAGGAGTGCTACATGGGAAATAAGTCCTTCGACTTCTAAATCATCTCGTAAAGTCCCATCTACTACCTGCTCAAAAAGAGAAGTGGTACACATTTCTTCCTCTAACGCTTCTTCAGATTCGGAAGACTTAAGAAATACTTCAGTCAATAAAATACAAAAGGATAGGGAAGTTCCAACAACTTCACCTCAAACAAGTATCCCACAACAACAAGACAATCATATGGTAATGCCCTCTCATACAAGAAAAACATTTTTTCAATTTTTCTCAATCGTTAGCAGGATTTTACGAGACTCTGCAATCATCATTTAAAATGACTAATATTGATGATGACAATACTAAGAAACATAAAGCACAGTCTAATGAAGAGCAGTCGGCAGAACCACCGACATCTCCCATGATAAACCAACCAGCCTCGCCAACTCATATACTTGATACATCTTTTGATTCTCTTTCAATACAAACATCCCCAGCATCATCGGTGGGATGTCTGTCGGATCCTCAGGACCAACTACAGGAGCCGTATTCCCCTCCTGAAGACCTTACATACCCAAAATTCCTAGAAAAAATGGGTACCATTCTACATCTAGAGGTCCAAAAAGAAACAGACCCTAGAACAGAAACCCTTGGTCTGCTAAAGATTTTTGATACTCAAGTGGAACCAACATCTCTTCCACCACAAGAAATCCTGCATTCAGTTTTACAAAAATCCTGGGAAACGCCTTATACAATTGCAGCTGTTTCCAGGAAAACAGACATAAAATTTCGTATGAAGAAAGCATCACTATACACTCTACCACAATTACCTCACGCATCAATTGTAGTAGAGTCGGCGTTGCAAAGGTTCAAGAAAACAAAGTTGCATACCAATTTCTCACCGGGGAAAGACAACAAATATTTAGATGAGTTTGGCAGGAAAATATTTCATAACTCGATATTAACTGCACGAATTATGCAACATTAGTTCTACATGGTACAATATCTATATGAGTGCATGCAAGCTATGAAAGGTATACATTCCTCAGTGTTGGAACAGATACCTCAGCCTCTTCATGATATGGAAGAGTGTTCTCGACACCTCTTAAGGGCAATCTATGAAGCACATGAAACATCATCCAGGGCATCTGCAACAGCCATTGCAGCCCGAAGACTAGCATGGTTACATTCAAGTTCGATATGTGAAGACTTGCACGAGAAACTAACAAACCTCCCATGTACAGGAGATAACCTGTTCGGAGAAAGATTTCAGGACGCAGTAAGAAAATTAAAAGAAGAAGCTCTAGCAGTACAATCTTTAACATCGAATCCTATTTACTCAACTACACATCGTTATATGGGATCCACTCATAGGCAACCATTTACCAGAAGACCCTATAGATCTTATCAATCTTTTCGTACCCAGCCATACCCGTCTTACCAGCATCCTGCTCCACAAAACAATACATCAAATCAACGAAGAGGTAAACCACGTAACCAGAGACAGCAGGCACAACAGCCGACTACTGCAGCAAAAGCAACTTCATCTTTTTAGTTACTCAGCCGCCACCACAACATCAAGCTCCTCCGGGCAGAATTCATTCTTGCCTGAAAGCCTGGGAAAGAATAACATCAGATCAATGGGTTCTGGAGATAGTATGTCAAGGTTACCAACTACAATTTGTCACAAAACCCATCTTGCCTCATCTTTCCACACTCAAGACTCACAGTTCCCATCCACAACTGGGGGAGGAAATTGCTTTACTTCGCAAACAACAAGCAATTCGACAAATCCACCCATACCCCAAATTAGCAGCATTTTATTCCCCGTACTTCCTCATACCAAAGAAGTCTGGAGGCCTTTGCCCCACACTAGACCTAAGGGAGTTGAACAAATTTCTCATTGAGAAATTCAAAATGGTATCGTTGAAGTCAATTCTTCCTCTCATTCAAACCAATGATTGAATGTGCTCCATCGACCTGAAGGATGCTTACACACACATTCCAATCCATCCATCCTCGTGGCGTTACCTGTGCTTTCGCTACAGACATCAACACTACCAGTACAAAGTTCTTCCCTTTGGACTATCGGCTGCACCCAGAGTTTTCACCAAATGCATGATAGTGGTGGTGGCTCATCTCAGGAAACAAGGTATAACCATCTTTCCATATCTGGACGATTGGCTCATAATCGCCTCAACTCCAAATGTCTTACTGGATCACCTCCATCGGGTGATACACTGTTTGCAAGAACTAGGGTTGGTGATCAATTTTCAGAAATCACACCTACAACCAACACAACAGTTGCAGTTCATAGGCGCATGCCTGGATACTACGTGCAACAGAGCATACCTCCCAGTTGACAGAATATCACATTTCCGTCAACTTCTACACACCTTGAAACATACTCAGAGGCCGTCAGCAAGACAAGTCTTGGTAATTCTGGGCCACATGGCAGCGGCGAACTTCACGGTTCCCAACACCAGGTTACACATGAGACGCCTACAATGGGGTCTAAAGCGCCAATGGAAACAGCATTCACAACCATTGATGCAGAAGGTATCGCTGACCGCAGAAATGAAAAAAGATATAGCATGGTGGCTCCTAGACTCTACTCTGTCCAAAGGAGCCTTGTTCAGCCCCCCATCTCACAATGTAGTCCTAACCACAGATGCGTCTCGCAAGGGATGGGGTGCACACCTCGAGATTTACGAAACCCAAGGGTTATGGACACTCTCAGAACAGAATCTACAAATAAATCTATTGGAACTCAGAGCGATTCGCAATGCATTGCGAGTCTTCCAAGACCACCTGAAGGGACGCAGGGTCATTATCTACACAGACAACCAAGTAGCGATGTTTTACATCAACAAACAAGGAGGGTCCGGTTCATGGTCCCTCTGCAAGGAGACCCTGACAATCTTCGACCAAGCTCACAAGAATTGCATACATCTACAAACAACTTACCTACCGGGAGTTGCAAACACAAGAGCGGATAGACTAAGCTGCATCTTTCATCCACACGAATGGACACTCAATACAGAAATAGTCCAGGACATATTAGTGCAATGGGGAACAACTTCGATAGATCTCTTTGCAACAGAGGTCAATGCGCAGCTTCCCAACTTCTGCTCGATACGACCAAGCCAATTCAGGATCGCCCAAGATGCCTTCCTCATTCCGTGGACGTCAGACCTTCTGTATGTCTTTCCTCCCTTACCTCTCATAACAAGAACAATTCAGAAGTGTATAGCGGACAAAGCTCAACTGATACTCATAGCCCCGGCCTGGCCGAGGCAGCCATGGTACAGTTTCCTGCTTCGACTATCCATCAAGGATCCAATTCTATTACCGAATCGTCAAGATCTTCTCAGCCAAGATCAAGGAACACTCCTACACCCGCTACCCTCATCTCTATACTTGACAGCTTGGAGATTGAAAGGCTCCTTCTGACAGAACAAGGAGTTTCCACTTCAGCACAATTCATTTTGTTACATTCAAGGAAACTCTCAACCAGGAAAAATTATAGCTATAAATGGAAACGCTACTCTGCCTGGTGCACTTCCAACGGTGTACCACCATTGGACTGCTCCCCGGAATTGCTCATTGATTATCTTCATACACTATATGTCGCTGGTCTAGCAACATCATCAATCAGAGTTCACCACAGTGCCATAGGCGCCTATCATAGACCAATCAATGACATTCCTATATCCAATCACCCATTACTGACTCATTTCATAAAGGGTTTAACACATATTCGTCCTCTGGTATCCAAACCTCCAGTTCCATGGAACCTCAACATAGTTCTGGAACAGCTCATGCTTTATCCTTTTGAACCCATGGACTCGGCACACATTAAATACCTCACCTGGAAGGTGGTATTCCTGGTTGCAATCATATCAGCACGAAGAGTTAGTGAGTTGCAAGCTTTGGTCCATTATCCTTCATACTTGCAATTTCATCACCAGAAGGTAGTTCTACGAACTCACCCGTCCTTTCTACCGAAAGTAGTTACCCCATTCCATCTCAATCAGACAATGGAATTACCAACTTTTTTCCCTAAACCTCATTTGAACGATAGGGAAAAACTACTGCACACACTGGATTGTAAAAGAGCTTTAACACACTACAAAGAAAGAACGAACTCGGACTCCCGGGTTTCTCAACTCTTTGTCTCCTTTGACCCAAAGGCACCTGGACTACCAATGGCTAAACACACCATCTCCAGTTGGATAGTGCAGTGCATCAAATTCTGCTATGAAAAACAGAGTTTACATTTGCAGTCTACTCCTAAATCTCACCAAGTTAGAGCAGTAGCAACCTCCTTAGCACACTTGAATAATGTGCAACCCATAGACATTTGCAAGGCGGCTACATGGTCATCACTGCATACCTTCACATTGCATTACTGCCTTGACCAACAAACAGCCACTGATGTGAAGATAGGGCAAGCAAAACTGCAATCTCTATCCTCCTCTCCACGGTGACTGCCACACTGTCAAAGATCATGTCCAAACAATTATATAACTACTGACGTGATCGGGAGCTTGGGACTCCCATGACAGCATGGCTAATTCAGCCCTGCTATCGACGGGAAAAAGCAAGTTTGCTTACCGTAAACGATGTTTCCGTAGATAGCAGGATGAATTAGCCATGCTGACCCACCCTCCTCCCTGGCAGTCACCAAGTCTTCGACTACACTACAACTTAATCACAGACTGAGGAGATTCCGTTACTTTCCTGCGCGGGAACACACGCGCAGCCGCAGAGAGCAAAGCTCTGTTCTCTGCTTTGACAAGCTCCGCCTCCCAGGCCTGATTGACAGATCCCATGACAGCATGGCTAATTCATCCTGCTATCTACGGAAACATCGTTTACGGTAAGCAAACTTGCTTTTTTCCTTGTGCTGAACCTTGGAAAATAAGGTCCATTGGTTCAGAACAGTAGAAAAAAAACTCTCATCATTCTGAAGCTGTTGCTATAGAAATGCCATGACAACAGAATGTTTACCAAGAGACAGAATGTAGAGTATTTAGATTTTACAAGGGTAAAGTACAGTAATATTTAATTAACTTCATTGGAGGAAAATTCCAAAGTTATTAAAAATGTCTTTACCTTACATATACACGCAAGAGGGCTTTTAGAAATGGATCCATGAGTGTTGTATATATAAACTTTGGACAAGTTAAGAACTATTTCTACGATGACATCACTAAAGTAGGGATCTCCCTGACAGAAAATATGTCAGTGACTGTTTTAGAACTGAGAGAGAGCTGTGCTGGAAGTGATCAGAGAGTGAGTTTCTCTGAGATATGTTTAAAGTCACAAACACAATTAACACTTTTAAAACATTGAGAGAACATATATTTATGAGTGTGTGTGTTTTATGAGTAAAAAGTAACCTGATAAGGGAAGAAAAGAGAATTAGTTAAAATAAAAGAACAGATGATCTGCAAATTTTTATCAGTTTTAATAAGAAGCAGATGAAAGACATCTGAGTGAAAGGAAGTAAATAGATATATAAAAATGTTTGACTTCAATATTTAAGAAATCTCAATTCCCAACACAGTGGCAAGTGTTAAGATTGGTCTAGTTGGAAATGTTTTCTCATAGAATTGTTCATTGTCCCATAGAAAAGGCCTTCAATTTTTTCTCAAGGGGAAAACTTCTAATAACAGGAGATAGTCAATCCATAAACAAACTAGCCACTGTGACATTGAATTGATTAAATAGTAGCACTTGTTCTGGACTAGGTGTGGTAAGTTACTGATAACTCAACTTGAGATCCAGAGAAAGTTTCAAAAAAAGAGAACTGAGAAAAATAAGACTTGCTTAATTCTCTTGGACTGGGGGCCATACAGGAGATGCTTGACCTTCATGACGTGATGGACAAGAAATTCTACTTCCCTGGGTAAGAAGTTGGGCTTCCTTATAAGACGCCTGGGACATGGTAGAAAGGGGAAAATATGAACCAAGAGGCTATCCTTTATGTCCGCCTACATGCATAGATTGCTTATATTTGTGTACACTTGCTTATATATGGGTATACTTTTATACTCATAAATATTATGGAGTAGATTTTCAAAGGGTTATGCTCATAACTTACGCGCGTAATCCCGAAAACCTGCCCCTGCGTGCGCCGAGCCTCTTTTGCATAGGCTCGGCAGTGCGCACAAGCCTCGGGATGCGCATATGTCCCGGGGCTTTGAAAAAGGGTTGGGGAGGGGGCAGGGTCATGGGCGTGGTGCCGATCCAGAGGCGGTCTGGGGCGGTCCGGGGGCGGGACCGAGGCCTCCAGCACAGTGGCTGTGCCGGGGATTGGCGCGCCGGCAGCTGGCCGGTAGGGGTGTGCATTCGTTTTGAACTTAAATGTAAAATGCAACTTTTTTTTTTTTTTTTAACTTAAAAAAGTGATGAGGCGAAAACGATCGGATTTCCAACTTATTCAACATGAATACGTTGGAAATCGCGATTGTTGATCCTAAATAAAAATTTAAACCACTCACCCTCCTTAATCCCCCCCCAAGACTTACCACAACTCCCTGGTGATCCAGCAGGGAGTCAGGACGCCATTTCTGAACTCCTTTGCGAGGAGCACGTGACGTCGGCGCCACGTCGGAGTGACGCGGCATCACTTTTGGCCAGCTTGGGGGGGTCAGGAGGCCCCCCCAAGCTGGCCAAAAGTTCCTTTTGGGCCCAACGAGGGTCCCGGAGTGAACCCGCGGGGAATCACGTGATGCCGCGTCACTCCGACGTGGCGCCGACGTCACGTGCTCCTCGCAAAGGAGTTCAGAAATGGCGTCCTGACTCCCCGCTGGATCACCAGGGAGTTGTGGTAAGTCTTGGGGGGGGGGATTAAGGAGGGTGAGGGGTTTAAATTTTTATTTGCACGTATGGACATAGACTCAACTTATGGAATTCTCCATATGTCCATATTGACCGCAAATGGGACCCCCTTTCGACTTATGGACTTATGAACATAAACTTTTGCTCTGCACATCCCTACTGGCCGGTGCGTATAAGATACTCCTGACAGAGGCAGGCGTAAGAAGTTAAACAAGGTGGGGGGGAATTAGGTAGGGCTGGGGGGGTGGGTTAGATAGGGGAAGAGAGGGGAAGGTGGGGGGAGCGGAAGAAAAGTTCCCTCCGAGGCCGCTCCACCTAGGAGGGAACAGGGAAAGCCATCGGGCCTCCCCTAGGGCTCGGTGCGTGCAAGGTGCACAAGTGTGCACCACCTTGTGTGCGCCGACCCCGGATTTTATAACATGCGTGCGGCAGCGCGCACATGTTGTAAAATCGAGTGTACATTTGTGCACGCCACGTAGCACGCACAAATGTACCCCGCGCGTGCTTCTCTTAAAATCTACACCTATATGTGCATATAATTAAAATAGGAAAATTATATGTTTATTGTTTCTAGTGTATACACGTGTAACTTTCATGTGCGTCTTCTTATTGATATGGTATACATGTATTTAATTTCTACTAATCAGTGCAGAAATGGTTTAAACCTAGGAGTCTTAATCCAGTCAGTCCTACTGACACACTTATGCAGTCAGAATTTCTAGATATTTAAAATGATAAGACATGGCACAGATTAGCATACAATGCAGGTGCTTGCATATTCATTTTGGAATGCCTAGGTGTGTCCCAAGAATTGGGATGAGTTCCTGGTCTGTTCTAGGAATAGCAGGATTCTTCTCCCCTAGGACAATAGCATTTTGCCTTGACTGGATCAACCAGTCCTTCATGCCATGGATTCAGCTGCTAACCAACTTCCACAAGGTATATCGTTTCATTTAGTCCAGCATGATATGTGTGGATGAATATATAATCATCATAGGTGTTACGGCTGTGGCTGCTGTGCAACCGCCTCACCACCAGGGGTCCCTCAAGAGCAGGCTCTCCTGACTGGCCCAGTCCATCTTCCTTGTTTTTCTCTATGTTCTGGACTTTCCCTTATAACCCTGCCTGGCAGTTCCCTCGGTGCTTCGGCACCGAGCTTGCCTGGGCTCCCTGCTCTAGCCTTCCTTGCTTTGCGCTGTGTGTGGCCTTCGGGCCTTCTACCCTGCCTTGCCTTGCGCTGTGTGTGGCCTTCGGGCCTTCTACCCTGCTTTGCTTTGCCTTGCGCTGTGTGTGGCCTTCGAGCCTTCTACCCTGCTTTGCCTTGCCTTGCGCTGTGTGTGGTCTTCGGGCTTTCTACCCTGCTTTGCCTTGCCTTGCGCTGTGTGTGGTCTTCGGGCCTTCTACCCTGCTTTGCTTTGCCTTGCGCTGTGTGTGGCCTTCGGGCCTTCTACCCTGCCTTGCCTTGCCTTGCGCTGTGTGTGGTCTTCGGGCCTTCTACCCTGCCTTGCCTTGCGCTGTGTGTGGCCTTCGGGCCTTCTACCCTGCTTTGCCTTGCCTTGCGCTGTGTGTGGCCTTCGGGCCTTCTATCCTGCTTTGCCTTGCCTTGCGCTGTCTGTGGTCTTCAGGCCTTCTATCCTGCTTTGCCTTGCTTTGCGCTGTGGGTGGTCTTTGGGCTCCCAGCCCTGCCGTATGTGTGTGTGTGGCCTACGGGCCCTCTGCTCTGCTGTGTGTGTGTGTGTGTGGCCTTAGGGCCTTCTTCCCTGCCGTGTGAGTGAGGCCTTCGTGCCCTCAGCCCTGCCGTATGAGTGAGGCCTTCGGGTCTGCTGTCCCACTGTGTGTGTGTGTGGCCTTCGGGCCCTCTGCCCTGTGTGTGTGTGTGTGTGGCCTTCGGGCTTTCTGCTCTGCTGTGCGTGTGTGTGGCCTTCGGGCTCTTTGCCTTACTACTAGGTACCCTGACCCAGCCTGGACTCTGACACTGTTGCCTGCCGCATGCCCTGACCCAGCCTGGACTCTGACACTGTTGCCTGCCACCTGCCCTGACCCAGCCTGGACTCTGACACTGTTGCCTGCCGCCTGCCCTGACCCAGCCTGGAATTTGACACTGTTTCTAGCCATCCCTGTCTCTCTCCACCTGGAGCCACCCTTCTGGGTGGTGTTCACGACACCGGACCAGAGCTCAGTGTAACAATAGGGCTGAATGAATTTTAAAGTGGTCTTGTCCTTATTCCTTGTGAAGCAGTATTTCTCTCCAAATGGACCTTAGATTTGCCAATATGTAATGCGTATTCCAGAAGTGGCTAACTGGTCCTCAAGAGCCACAAGCAGGTCGGGTTTCCAGGATATCCACAATGAGTATACAGGAGTTAGATTTTCATGTCCTGCCTCCATTGTATGCAAATCTATCTTATGCATATTCATTGTGAATATCCTGAAAACCTGTCCTGTTAGTAGCTCTTGGGGACTAGAGTTGTCAATCCTAGATATCTCCCACAATTAATTCTGCCCAGATTTTCTTTTGCATTCTTTTTTTTCCTCTTAAATCAATATGAATGAAAACAGCTGTTGACAATTACACTTCAGACCAACCTCTATGTGCTAGACAAGCTCTGATGATTCCCTTAAATCAGGAGAGGGTGAGGGGCCAGCTAATTTTTTTTTAAATATTTTAGTTATTAAATTTAAGTCATAACAAAGCATCCACTTTGTAGTAGAAACATAGATGTGAAAAAAAATACATAAGCAATAAAATATAAGGAAACAAAAACATCTACATTAGACCTCATGGAAGAAACATGGGAGAGGAGAAAGAAATATTGGAGAAAATATATACGAAATATTTATATCTGCAACAATGTGGCAGATAATGACATAGCCTGAAAATCCTGGTCCATTATGGCATAGATGACAAATTAGAAACTCCAGTGGGAATCAAAACTTCCTAGAATCCACAAAGGTTTTTAGCTGTTCCGGAGCATTTATTTATTTATTTGTTTTTGTTTATATTCCACTTTTCACAGTGCTTCAAAGTGGGATTACATTCAGGTACTGTAGGTATTTAAAAGCAAAATAATCATTATCGTATCTCACAATACATTAATAAGGGCACCTCAGAAAAAAAGATGCACCCACTCCTAGGGTTTCTTGGCACAAAGCCAAGAATCCCTTTCTTCTTTCCTGTGTCATCTTAGAAAGATCTAGGAATACTTTTTGACCTATGAACAAAGCATTAGAGTTCTTGAAATAGCTTCTCATGGCTGAACTCAGATCATACTCATTAAAGAGACTAATAAGGTAACTTTCTCAGAGATTTCATAGTCAGAGGATTCAAGAAAAGCAGTCAAATTGACATCCAGAGCTCGATTTAAATTAGAAGAATGAGATGGCAAAAAATATATTTTATCCATAGAGGGGGTAGAATCAGAGGGAAATGCCAGTGTAACCAGAAGATAACATTCAAATGTAGACCGAGGATTTTCGCCAACCACCCATGGAAAATTGAACAGGCGCAATTTCAAATGGCACAGTTTATTTTCAATATAATCGTATCTTCTACTCAAGGCATTGCAATCTAGAATAATGGAAGATTGTATTCTTTTGAGAGACTTGACTTTCCCTTCCACTTCTTTAATTTTCCTGGACAACTCATGATATTGAGAGATACAATTCTTGGAAATAATCTCAACTTGATGGGAAACAGCAGTTACCTTAGAATCACAAGAAGTGAGAGCTTTCCAAAAAACAAACCATAAGGTCCTACAAAGGGTCTAAAGTAACAACTGCCGGTTTCACTGGAGAAACAAAAACCCCACTGGACTGAAGGTGCAGAGGAGAGATACAAACTTCCTCCTCAGACACGATAGTAGCCGTGCCTTGTCCAAGCTCTCCAGGAAGGCTTCCAGCTGACAACGGAAGTAATGGCAGTGAGGCTGAAACCGCTGCTGCTGCCGCCTGTCTGGTGATGAGCTGAATCTCACTGGGCTCCACCGCTGATGGCTCAGCGGTGGAGCCTCGTACCACTGAGGGCAGTCGATCATCTAAGGCAGTGGTTCTCAACCCTGTCCTGGGGAACCCCCCCCCCCAGCCAGTCGGGTTTTCAGGATATCCACAATGAATATGCATGAGAGAAAATTTGCATGAGTGCATGCAAATTTGCATGAGTGCATGAGTGCACGAGTGCATGAGTGCATGCAAATTTTCTCTCATGCATATTCATTGTGGATATCCTGAAAACCCGACTGGCTGGGGGGGGGGGTCCCCAGGACAGGGTTGAGAACCACTGATCTAAGGGGCTGAGCAATATAAGATCCACGGCTGAGGTAAGCCCTCCGACGCCGACCTCAGCAACTGGAACTAAGACCCCCTTCCGGAGCGGGGGGGCAAGCATTGTTGAATAATAAGTTGCCCCAAGGGGAGAGTAGGCTCTGAGGGAAAGAGCCTCACTCTTCCTTTAAGTTTAGAAGGCATAATAGACAAAAAATAGAGGCAAAACATTATAGAAGTAACAGCAGGGCAGCAACAAGCTTGCAGTCAGGCCACAATTTTGACTCTTCCCCCGAGGGCCAGCTAATTTGATCACCAAGAAGTTGATGATTGCTCTCAGCTAAGAGCTTTGGTCTAAGAGTCCTATAAAAGCACATGATCCTGGATGTCCTGTAGATCTGAAGCTGAGAAATTGTCCAGCTGGCAGAAGTCCTTTGAAAGTTAAGTGAGAGCTATAAGTTTGGTTTAGTCTTTTAAAGGTATGTGCAGATGGGAGCTGGGAGTCTTCAGCAAAAAAAGCTGAGCTTTAATTGTAGGAATAAGTTGGGATAGGCTGCATGCAGGTCATTAATCAAACACCAACTGTAAGCCTGGGAGGCCTTTCATCTCTGCAGTAATTACAAAATTGTAATTCTTATGAGTTACGGTATATCAGAAGTGTATGGGACATGGAGGTAGCTCAACAGAACTTTAAGCTGCAGCTTGCTTCAGGGGAATGTAGCTCCTATCACAATCTCTATATTTATTTATTTGTAGCTTTTATATATCATAGCTCATCTCTGTTGTGAAGTGTAATGATTGTGAAAGTGCCACTTCTTGTGTGCTCCTTATTTCCCTATTCTGTGATTTAATTAAGGGAATACCTAACTAAAAACCCTGGCTTATGACTTGCCAGCATTCATATCTGGTGTCCTTTGGGGAGGTAAAATATATCTTTTGATTTGTGGTCGCCCTTATAGTTAGTAGTTTTAAGAGTGCAAGGTTAGCACAAGTAAACCAAACGCAAACTGTATGGTAATATAAGAGTAGATAAGAGGAGTCTAACAAATATTGCACAAACCAGCAAGGCAAGTGACATGCAAGTCTATGTGTGATTCAGAGAGTTCTGGCTTTAGAATGTCCTTTAAAATTTAATGTTGTAGAAAATAAACTATTTATGTATTAAATAATGGACACACACCCACAGTTTATATAAATATATAAAAATGTACTCTTTAAATTTAAATGCTACATTTAAAAAAAAAACTGTTTACAATATTAAACAAAAAAGGGACAGTGGTGGGGCAAGCTAGGGTTCAAACTATTAACAGAAACTAAAAAGGGGCCAGGGACCTAGGGAAGCTATGTGATGCAGGCTTAGGAGTCTAGTCAATGTGGTGAGAGCCTCATAGCTATGAGTGGCACCTCCATGGTTAGACACTGTTGTGATCATTGAGCTGGCCCACCATATTGAGCAGATTCTTGACATAAGCTTGGATCCCTCTCATCTTCTTTACCATCATTTGCAACCCTCCTAAAAAGCCCACTGACAGAGAAGCTCATCACCTGAAGTGGGTGTTCCAGGAGCTCCAGAATCTCCAGGAAGAGCAGCAAATGAAGATAGAAGAAGTAGAGGGGAATCATGGCCTCCCTTGACCAGCAAGAGATGGCCAGTCTGAGTCCTAACATCCCTATGTTCTTGAGCAGAAAATGGATGAAGCCCTACTGGGAAGGGGAGAAGAGATGGTGTCTTCCAGGGGGCGTGGGACTTTCCAGTTGAAGGGAATGGTCAGCCACCACTGGGTCCCCTGATGATAGAGCGGATGGTAAGGAGTGTCCTTTTCCTCCCTACTGGTGGCAACAGCTTCCATACAAAGGGGGGGGGGGCTCGCTGCTGTCATCTTCCTTCTCCTGCTCTTCCTCCTGCTCCTCCTCCTCCTCCTCCTGATCTTGCTCCTTCTCCTCCTCTTCTGATGGTGATAAGGAGATGTCACCCATGAAGATAACAGCAAATGTATGTCATTAGGTGGGCTCATATGCTCTAGAGTGTTATGTGCATGGTCATACATGCAGTTAGAAGACATTCTTTTTCTGGGAGAGCTATAAGTAAAGGGAAATAGTGCTAGAGATGTGCATTCCTTTTTTCTGAATTGGAAAATTTCAATGAAATTGCCCAATTCGGCATGTTTCAGGGGGCCCGAAAAATGATTGGGATTTTCCCATTTTTCCACGAAAATTCATTTTTTGGATTAGTGCGCGCTAATTCCCATTAGCGTGCACTAACAAAAAGTAACAAAAAATAGCAAAATCTAATGCTTTTTGTTAGAGCACACTAATGGGGAATTAGCGCACACTAACTCAAAAAATGACATTTCCTGCGGTGGCCGAAAAATGAAGAATGACACGAACACAAAAAACGATTCACATCTCTAAACAGCAATAGCTACACCCATGTCATATATTTATTTATTTATTTATTTTTAGTTTTTATATACCGATGTTCCTGTATAATATACATATCACATCGGTTTACAAGGAAATACAACTGACGCCTCGATGGGCGGTTTACATTGAAACAAATAACATAAAGAGGCATAAAGGAACTTAGAGGAGGTTACAGAGAATAAACATGTCTAGTTAAATTGCAATAACGAACTATTCAGAAACCTATGTATAAGAGGGGATGGTGGGTCAAAGTCTATGCAGATATTGTATTCTTCTGGCTCTTAGATCTCCGGGAATGCTTGTGCAAAAAGCCAAGTCTTTAGCTTCATTTTGAATGTGATATGGCACGGTTCAAGGTGAAGGTCCGGAGGGAGCGAATTCCAGAGTGTGGGACCCGCTGTGGATAGTGCGCGTTTCCTCAGGGAGGTTTTCGCCGGCTGGGTGAGTAGCATGTTCCTGTACGCACTTCTAGTCGGTCTCTTGGAGATGTGTAGCTGAAGTTGAAAAGTTAGGTTGAGAGGAGAGATGTTATGTAGGGCCTTGTGTATCATCATAATGGTTTTAAAGTTAATTCTGTATTTGATCGGTAGCCAATGCAGGTGCTGGAGGATGGGGGTGATATGATCCCTTTTCTTGGTGTTTGTGAGAATTCTAGCCGTAGCGTTCAGGACCATCTGAAGAGGTTTGGTGGTGCTAGTGGGAAAGCCCAGAAGGAGTGAGTTGCAGTAGTCCAGTTTCGGGAGTATGATTCCTTGTAGAACCAGGCGGAAGTCTCTGTAGAGTAGTAGTGGTTTTAAATGTTTTAATACTTGCAATTTAAAGAAGCATTCTTTTGTGGTGTTGTTTACGAACTTGTTGAGGCTGAGTCTTATCTAGGAGTACACCAAGGTCTCTTACTTGTGGTGAAGTGAGGTCTTTGGAGGTGACAGTAGATTGGCTAGCAGTTGAAGTGATAGGTGGGACATAATTTTCAGGAGCTATAAGGAGGATTTCAGTTTTGTTTGTGTTTAGAACCAGGTTGAGGCTTTCGAGTAGGTTGTTGATTGCTGAGAGGCAGTTATTCCAATATGACACAGTTTTGTGTAGAGATTCCGCTATAGGGATGAGTATTTGTATGTCATCCGCGTATAGGAAGTGAATTAGCTTGAGTTTGGTAAGTAGGTGACAGAGAGGGAGAAGATAGATATTAAAAAGAGTGGGTGAAAGGGATGATCCTTGTGGTACCCCCATCTTGGTTTCAATGGGGTGAGACTCTTTGTTATTTATCTTGACCTTGTAAACCTGTTTTCAAGAAATGATTTGAACCAGTTGAACGCTGATCCTGTGATGCCAATGTCGACTAGATGCTGTAGGAGGCACGAGTGGTTCACGGTGTCAAACGCTGAGGAGAGATCGAGAAGTGCGAGGAGGCAAGGTTGACCTTTTTCCAGATTAAAGAGAATAGTGTCTGATAGTGAGGCTAATAGCGATTCGGTGTTCCGGGTCTTACGGAAACCGAATTGGTTGTTTTCGTCTAGGAATTCTGAAAGTTGTCTGTTTACAATTTTCTCCATAATTTTGGCGATCATTGGAAGATTTGCTATGGGTCTGAAGTTGGCTGGGTCTGCTGTGGAAAGGTTGGGTTTTTTGAGGAGAGGCTTGAGCATTGCCAACTTGAGTTGGTTAGGGACATGGCCTTGAGCGAGCGAGCAGTTAATGATGTCTGCGACGGCTTTAGCAATGATATTAGGGATGGAGCTCAGCAGATTGGATGGAATGTGATCTAACGGATGGGACGATGGTTTTATCTTCTTAAGGATGTTCTCTATTTCTAAAGTGGATGTTGGCTCGAAGGTAATGAGAGCCGCTAGGGTTGTGTTATGTTGTTGGGGGGTTGAGTGCACTGATTGAGAACTGGAGTTGATTGAGTAATACGGAAGCGGCGATGGCCCCTTGAGGGGGGCGACGAGTGTGGTGATTTTTTTGTCAAAGAAGTCTGCCAGTTCGTTGGCTTTGTTAAAAGCTTGTTCATCTGGTATGATGGGCGTAGTCGGTTTAGTGAGGGCTGATACATAAGCAAACCTTTTAATAGTTCTCTGTAAACCGATTTGATTTGCATATAATGTAAGAAGACCGGTATATAAAAAACATAAATAAATAAATAAATAAATAAATAAGAAAACAGAGCTCTTGAGTCGAAGATGAAGTGGTGTATCTTTTTGGAAAAGAATTCTTTCTTGGTTTTATTGATGTCATTTCTATATGAGTTTAGGCATGATTTATAGGTGAGGAGGGTTGTTGTAGATGGGCTTTTTCGCCATTTGTGTTCCTTACCTCTGAGCTTCTGTTTGCGCTGTGGCAAGGCCATACTATGATTCCTTGTCATAAAGAAGCATGATTTCAGCAATATGTAACTTGATGGTGCCTCACTTGTAATATTGGCACAGATTTAGACTCCATGTCAGAGACTGAAGCAAGGTATCTACAGCTATGAGGTAGTGCATATTGGTATATGATGGGAGTAGAAATTTCAGATGTGTTGGAACATACTGAAAGATTTCCTGCCAGGCCTGAGGGTGTCTTCCATGTAATGCTTCATGACAATATTGCTCATGGCCCAGAGAAATGCCTAGGTCAAGGGTGCTCAAACCAATCCTCAAGCTCCCTCCCCAACCAGTTGGGTTTTCAGGATCCCTAATGAATAAGCATGAGAAATATTTGCATACCTAGAAGATAGTGCATGCAAATACATCTCATGCATATTCATTAGAAATATCCAGAAAACTCCCTGGCGAGGGGGATTTTAAGAATATTTGAGCAATCCTGGCCCAGATATAAATATATATGAATGAAGATTTGTTTAAACTGAAGGCAGAGACAGGTTTATGCAGAGCTTTAGGCCAATAGTATGGCTGGTGATGAAAACAGGACATCATCAGACCTTGTGAAAATCTCCCTGATGACCATATCATGAATTTACCTCTGTCTGCATTCTGACTGGCTTGCAGCCAGTCCAGTCACATCCTCTTCTTTCAGCACAGCTCTTGGGCCTTCTTCTTCAGGTTGTGAATCTATACAAGAAATAGGATAACAAAGTGGAGTGTGCACTATAGCTATCACTGTGACCTCCATACTTGTCTGTTTCAAAGTATTCTAATGATGTCTGAAATTAGTACCATAGCTGTTTGACTCCCTTATTGCAACTAGAAATGGTGTGCTGCCATTTGATGCTAAAGTAGACCACAATAAGGAGCCTCCATGAAATCCATGGTATGCCTGTTCATGAGGAAGCAAGCTGTGTAGTCCAACCAGTGGGGATATCCCTTTCCATAGAGCATACAGATTTGGGGAATAATAAGAATCGTGCGACAGGGCCAAATCTCTACCTTCTAAATGGAGACCATAGGTTTGCTCTGCTGTTAATACAACCATTAAATATAATAAATGTCCCAGAGGAAGTTGTATTTCATAATTAAATCTTTACTATACTTGTGACTATAAGTTTAAGTCATTCCTTGTGATCCTAGTATACTATTTCACATATTATATTACATTAGCAACAAATATACATTAATAATGCTATTTTTGGAATGTACATCTGTTACTGTATCCATACATAACTATTGACTTTGCTCTATTTATAGGCCACATAGGGTCCGCCTTTGTGATTCCTCATGCATGCCTGATCCTGCCCCCACCCTAACCCGAGCATTCTTAGAGACCCCCTAGTGATCCCCTATGTACATCCTAATCTGACCCCTGCCTACATTCTGCTTTCCCCATATGGGTATGATGCTCTGCAGATGAACAGGTTTCTTACCATCCTCCAGACCTGCTTGTTGCAACGTAAGTTGCAGCGTAACCTAGGCATAAGGAATAGGTCCCCCTCAAGCTCCACCTCCAGGGATGTCAGCGGGTGATTTCCATGGAGGTGAAGTTGGATTGGTGTGCGGGTACCAACATTTCTGCAAAACCGCACCCCAAAGAACCAGAAGTTGAACAATGCAGAAGCATGCACATGGATTGTATGTACAAATTTACACATACACTTCAAAAACATGCACAAATGTACATAAATATCCACATACACCTTCAATATTACATTTATGCATATTTTATATTATGAGTGCAAATGTGTGCACATGCATGTGTGAGCCCAGAAGCATGCAAATATAAGCTTGCACATAATTGTTTGAAAGTTATCCTCCCTGTCAATGGAGGATATATTAATATTTTTTGACAAATCAAACAATTTTTTTAAAACAGTTTTTTATAGTTGCTCACAATGCATCAAATTCCTTAGGATTTCTGGAGACCAAATATCAGAAAATATATGGGCTTTGTTGAATAGCAGCTTTTAAAGAGGGAAATAGAAATAAGATATTTTGCACAAAAAAATACTCATTAAAGAATGAATTTTCAAAAGCGTGTACATACACAAAACACCTTTTGAAAATTACCCCAAGGGTTGTATGTGTAAAAATATGCTTATTATTGTCATTTAAAACTCCATCTCCTGGACAGCAGTTTTCCATACTCAATAGCAACTGGCACTGAAGAGGGTTAACCTTAGATAAAGCCAGCCAATGATCTCACTGCTGCTGCTGTGGAGTCTGGATAGTGTCAGAAACTGTCTGTTAAAAATGACAGTCAGTTGGCAACAGCTGGAAACAAGAAAGAGAAAGCCTAAGCCTCAGCAAAATGACCAGGCTCTGGGCCATGCCCCGGTGCCAGCTTAGGCAAAGGCCTAGGTTTCAGTGATGGGACTAGGTCTCAGCTCAGGAACAGGATCAGATGTTGGAATGGGTCTCAGTTCTTGGCCTAGGCGTAGACCCAAGTAACAAGGCCAGGCCTTAGGCCTCCGTGATAGGACCAGGCCTCTGGGTGGGGCTCCGGCACTAGGCCTAACCTAGGCCTTTGTGACAGGATAAGGCCAAGTCCTGGTGCTATCACAGGTCCTTTTGTTTTATTTTTCAAAATTCATGAATAAAAAAATAAAAAACCAGAGTATTTTTGTATGAGGCTATTTAATGGCCTCATTTGTTGCATTTTACACTTTTGATTCAGCTTGCCTGATGAATAGAGAAGATGAGAAGATGTTTAAGAGTAGAGATCATAGGAGAAAGCAGCCATATTTTAGGCAGAAAATGAAAGGGTGGGATGAGATAGAACAATTTTTAAACTGAATTATGGGGGAAAATTGACAGTCGCTCAGAAGTACATTGTTTGGAGGTAAGCATCTTCAAAGGATACCCAGGGGTGGCTCCAGGCAATCTGCCACCTGAGGTGAGGGATGAGATGGCAGCCCCCTCACCCCGTTCCCATCTCGCTCTGCCCGCAGCCCCTCCTCCCTTCAGTTGCCATCGGCGTGCTGGCCTGGCCTCCTGTGGTGTTGGCGTCCCTCTTCCACACCGCTGACCTGGCCTCCGGTGGCATCGGCATCTCTCCCTTCAGCCGCCACTGGCCTGGTCTCCAGAGGCGGTGGCCTGTAGCAGCGACCCCTCCCCTTTTCTGCCGCCGCCAGCCTGGGTTGGAAGCCGCGGCAGGGGCAAACAGTGTGAAGCGGACACCACAGTGGCATTCTGAGAGAGACATTTTTTGCCGCCTCAAAATTCTGCAGCCTGAAGCAGCCGCCTCACCCTGCCTCATTATAGATCCACCCCTGAGGATACCTTTCCAAAAAGGGAACTTAGAATATCCCAGAAGAGAAGTTGCGGTTAAGGCTGAAGTAGACCAGATGGATGTAAATAAAGAGCTCATAGATGTGAATTACACTAAACTGCCTGTATCTTCTGCCAATAAACAAGTTGTGAATACAAATATAACCAGAAAACATACTTTAAAATGAATGGGGCAGATTTTTAATCTTACGCGTGCAGGATAGTGCGCACAAATGTACCCTGCGTGCGTAAGATTAAAAATCTGCCCCATAAATGTACACCCAATTTTATAACATGCATGCCGCGCGCATATTATAAAATCCGGGGTCGGTGTGCGCAAGGGGGTGCACACTTGTGCACCTAGCACGTGCCGAGCCCTAGGGGAGGCCCGATGGCTTTCCCCATTCCTTCTGAGGCCACTCCGAAATTGGAGCGGCCTCAGAAGGCTCGGGGAAAACCATCCTTTTGCTCCCCCCACCTTCCCCTCCCTTCCCCTATCTAACCCACCCCCAGCCTCCCTAAATCCCCCTCCCTACCTTTGTTGTGTAAGTTACGCCTGCCCAAGGCAGGTGTAACTTGCGCGCGCCGGCCAGCTGCCGGCGCGCCTTCCCCGGCACAGCTACTGTGCCAGAGGACTAGGGACCGCCCTGGACCGCCCCCGGACCGCCACCCCACCCCTTCCCACCCCTTTTTTCAAAACCCCGGGACATAGGCGCATCTCGGGGCTTGCGCGCGCCGCTGAGCTTATGCAAAATGGGCTCGGCGCACGCAGGGGAGGTTTTAAAGATTTACGTGCATATATTACGCATGTATCCCTTTGAAAATCTACCCCAGTGTGAATGCTGAAAGTCTTAATTGTAAAATTAGAGAATTAGAATGCATATATAACACATAATCCAAACTTTACCATATACATTTCTCAGAAAAATGTTTACCTGAAAACTGACTGGTAACAAGGAGGAAAAGCCTCAAGCTAAGTAAATGCAAATAACTATGCACAAATGAAGAATGTCATTATTTATGCAATCACTAGTCAAATACCTCTGCCTTCCATAAAGTTTCATTATTTAATCTCTATCAATTTACTTTCTGTACATTACCAAAATTATTTTTACATCACTTTTATACATATATATAAATATAAAGTCCCCAAAAAACGTATTCTTTCATTAACATTGTTCACACTGGAACTTTGTCTCACTCATGTTCCAATGTTCTTACTAACTCGATGGAACTTGATGGAACAAATGGATAATGTTGGAAAATATGGAGTGAGCAATAAATATTTAATGTGTTTTTATGTTGAAGAATGTATGGTAAGGGAATGTGACACATATGTTTGGATTGTATGTTTTCAGAGAAATCTTTTAACTGGGCATAATAAATGTATGTAATTTTGGGGCTTTTTTATTGATGAGTATTGTATTAGGTACATATTTATTAATGTAAGTAGGCATTTTTGTTCTTTATAGTTGCGCATGTCAAAATGTATTTTGGATATGATTACAAAATGATATAAGATATACAGATGCCTCTGTTTTGCATTGTATATGTAAGTGAGAGGATCTTATATATTTCTTCAATTGTAAGTTAAAACTACAACTTTGTCATTTCCTATTCTCCAATGATGGGGAAAGGTTAGGAATTTACTTCTCTTAAACTTGAACTGAGAAGTCTTCAGGGAGTATCTGCAAGAATTTTGGAGTGAAAAGCCTCTAGAAACTAAGGGAGTCATTTATCATTTTGCGTTAGGCTCCTAACGCCCGCGATAACACCCTAATGCATGTGAAAAATACTGCATCGTGAATTGCATAAGCACATTTGTATTCAAGTGGGAGGGATTTGGGAGGAGTAAATGGAAATTTAAAAAATTTAAAAAATTTAAAAAATTTAAAAAAATTTAAAAAAATTTAAAAAAATTAAAAAAAATTTAAAAAATTTAAAAAATTTAAAATAATTTAAAAATATTCAAGTGGGAGGGATTTGGGAGGAGTAAATGGAAATTTAAAAATACCGTCTTGAATGTTGGTATATAAAAAACTTAAATAAATAAAATAAAATAAATAAATAAGGATCGGTTAGCGTGGCGTGCGATAGAGTAATGCACAGCAACTGTACTTTTTAAAGCACTCTAAGAGGGGCACTATGAACTTGCAGTGAGGTTTGGGGGGTGAGATGGGTTTTGGGGAGCAGTTTTACATGTGCAGTCATACACAGTTACCATCAGTGAAGACTGTAGCGAGAACATGGTACAAATCTACGCTTCTTTCACCTTTCATCACTCCAAATCACACTGAATCTTCACTGATGGTAACTGTGCAGTTCGTACGTATGACTGTGCATGTAAAACTGCCCCCCCCCCCCCAAATCCCAACTCACCCCCCTCAATCCTCACCCCAAGTTACTAGTGCCCCCTCTTACAGTGGTGTAATAGTTAACTTTTGGTGACTCTCTCTCGCTCTCTCTTTTCCCCCTCCCCCAAAATGATAACACTTACCCTTAGCCATCTGCAACTTGAAAAGGGATCCAGAACAGAAGGTCAACAATCTGGGAGGGTGGGCTAGGTGTGGAGGGCTCCATATTTTAATAAATGGGAAGGGTTGGGGCAGGTTCAGGGGGGGGGGGTTGTTTTTGTTTTTGGGCTTTTTTTTAACAAAACCAGCTAAATAAAACAAAATGATCTGGGATGGACCCGAAATGGCCCACCCTAGGACAGAAAATGAAATTCCAATGAATTTTTTAAAGGTTCCACTCCTACCCAGTATTGATTGGGTAAATATCTCATAGAGACATGCTAGAGAGCTATGTTTCTAGATGCCTTAAATGACTGTTTCATGCAGCAGCTGGTCCTTAGGGATGTACATTTGTTTTCAATGAATGTGATATCCACAACGAATAGGTCCCTATTCGTTTGATTCAGGGGTCTGTGAAACACATGGCGATCCCCCACGAATGAAACATATCATATTAGTTTCATTCGTTTGGTTCACAGTGCTTTCTTAGCAGCCTTTTGAAATAGGAGAAGGTCATGTGGGAGTATCCATAGCAACAACCAGCCCTTTCCTGTGAGCAATAAGTGACCTCACAGCCCTGTCATAGAGTGGGTCAGACAGGTTGGCAAGGAGACCAGAATGCCAATGTATCAGAGCAAAGCATTTTTCTAATTCAGCCAATTGCTGCTCTCAGTGCTCTGTGATGCTGTTCTTGCTGTGTTTCTACCTTAAGCAAGCATAGCACACAGTGCACTTTCTTCTTGGCTTCTGGTTGAGAAGGTTGTTGCTCTTTGAGCTTTCTCCAAGTGCCTCAAATCTTTATTCAATTGTTATTGCTACTTTGCTAGTTTTCTACAATTAATTTTCCATTGCTGAAAAAGATATTTGTTCTTTTTTGCTGCTGTGCCTGCCAGGCAGCCAGGCTTTTTTTTACTGCACTTTTTTTATTGAACTCATACTGTCTCTCTGAGTCTTCCACTGAGACAAGCTGCCAGCAGTGGCATTTTGCTGCTGATCTTACCCCCCTGGGGTAGGTTGCAGGCAGGGTTTGTGTGGTGTAGGTGGGAGGTAGTGTGAGAGTTACAGTGGCTGTCTGGGAGTTGGTATTTTCAAACAACAAGCAGCATCACTGTAGGAATTGGGCTTGCTGCAGCTTCCAGTGTTTTATCTGCAGCTTCATTTTTTGTGCACACAGTTGTAGTGTACAGTAAGATACTGCACTGTGTGTCTGTGTGTAGTTTTCCACACTCACATATATTGGTACAGAAGTGTTCAGTCACCAATAAAGAAATGATCCTTTTAATTGAAATCCCTAGTAGGCAGTGACATTCTTTCCATGATGTCAGGGAAAGGTAGACGTGGTTGATTGATTGGCACTGGCAGAGGAGGCACTGCAGAGGAGGCACTTCAAAAAGCAGTGCCAGTCCCCCATTAAAGTTAAAAAGGGAGCTGTTTTTTTCTGACACCCTTTCTGCTTGCTATGTTCCCCCTTCATTGTGCTGTAGGATGTTGATGCCACTTGTCTTGCCACTTTGTCTGTCGTGCTGCCTTCAAGGGTTCATACAACTGTTATTGGTGCTCTCTTTTGAAGCTGTGGTGTGTTTTTGATACTCTTACTGCTATATAGCTCTCTGCTTCAATGGCAGGGGTGAAAGTCTGATACTTCACTTTCAATGCATATCCAGCATAACTCTCTACTTCAACGGCAGGGGGAGTGAAGAAAGGTGGATCTATATACAGACAACCAACAAGGACTGAATTATTTAGTCTGGGTGGGCAGGTGTGCGAGGGTGTGGCTTGCTTATTGCGAACTAATTGGGCTAGATATTTCACTTAGATGCAGTTCCAACACTGATCTCTCATTAAAGGTGGGGGAAGAAGGGTGGGGGTGGAAGGGAAATAGAACCAAAAGGTTACTAAGAGCCAAGAGTAACATAAGTATGAGAAAAAAAAAGTGCAAAACTTGTTGGGCAGACTGGATGGACCATTTGGTCTTCTTCTGCCATCATTTCTATGTTTATATATGTTTATATGCTTTGCACCTCTGTTAAAGCACTCTTGCTACTCCTGGTACCCCTTTGCCTCTTTACAGTGCCTTAGGCTATTCATGCCACTTTGGTGCCACTTTGCCACAGTCTAGGTATCTTGGAGCTCTTTTTTTCGTTCTGATGATTGCTCCCTAGAAGTTTCATCCGAATTGATAAGAAAACCCCAATTCTGCAGCCAAACATAGGCTGCAAATACTTCCCCCATTAACTTTAATGGCAAATGAAAATGAATGATACTAATAAACAAATTGTTGTTTTTCCTATGAAACTAATGAAATGAATTGGTCCCCACGAAACGAAAATACGAAACAAAACAATTGTTTTCCTTCTGCACATCCCTACTGATCCTAGAAACAATGAGAGGGGGAGCAACTTTAGATCTAGTCCTCTGTGGAACATAATCTGGTGCAAGAGGTTTCTGTGGTGCAGCCACTTAGCAACAGTGACCATAATGCCATCAAATCTGATATAACCACTGGAGGACATTAAGTAAAACTTCTGCAGTAGCATATAACTTTAAAAAGGGAAACTGTTAAAATGAGGAAATTATTTCAGAAAAAAACTTAAAGTAACTGTTTAAAAAGTTAAAAGCTTGCATGAAGCATGGACATTGTTTAAAAATTTCATCTTGGATGCAGAGAAAAAAATGTATTCCATGCCTTAAAAAAACTTGAGGGAAGAACAAACAACTATCATAGTTTAATAGTGAGATAAATGGAACAGTTAAAGTAAAAGAGCATCTATCAAAAAATGGAAAACAGACCCCAATGAAGAAAATAGCAAAGAGTATAATTACAGGCAAATTAGATGTAACACAGTAGGCCAAGAGAGAATTTGAGAAGCCTGTAATAAAGGCAAAAACTAATAATAAAAACTTTTTCAAGAACATTTGAAACAGTAAAACTGACAACTATCTACTACTGGTAATACTTACCTGTGCCTCTCTGAAGGCTGGTTTAAATTTTAAGTGTTTCTGCTGCTTTTCTCGTAGGCCTCCTTATCCCAGAAGTCCCTTGGTGCTCTACCCCCCTCTTGTCCAACAACGCTGATGTAAGCGCGTCGCCAAAGCAGTGAGAGGGCATACGAGCACTCACGGAGTGCTGGCGTCGTGTGCCTAAGGAGCATGACCAAAGGGCATGCCCCTTGGTTCTGCACCTTAGTTTTCCCCCCTTAAATATCTTAGTGTTAATACTAAATACTAACATGGAAGCTAAATGCATTCCTACTATCATCTCCCTCACCAGAGACAGACGAACAACATATAGACAAAAACATACAAAGTCGCTAAGACTATTAATCTCGATCCCTTTAATTCCTAAGACTAAATTACTAGCCCTCTCTCTCATATCACTACTTTTGGTTAATGCACAATCATTAGTCAAGAAAACGCTAGTCCTCTCCGATCTTCTTGTAGAACACAATCCAGATATATGTGGAATCACTGAAATATCGTTTAAAAAAACTATGGCCTGGATTTATCAAAATGCGGTAAGTACGCATGCGATAGCAAAAGGGGTGTGTTTTATGCTAATATAGCATTTATCACAATTTGTGCTAATTACCTGTGCGAAGAGCTAAGTTAGCGCAAAATGCGATACCATTTTCAAATTCTGCGATAAGTGCCAGACCTGTTGTATTTCCTGCATTCAACCACTGTTAATGGAGAGAGAGAGAGAGAGAGCGCACCTGGCCATAATGTCATGGCCCATAGGTAGGTATTTGTATCCCTATGGTAGGCCCACCTAGTAACTCGAGGTGGGGTTTAGGTAAGAGTGTAGGGGGTTAGGGGCCACTTTGACATTCTACGTGACACCTACGAACAGAACAGTGGTCTCATGAAGATTTGATGACCTTTGGAGTGAGTTTCCTCACTCCAAAGGTCATCAAATCTTCATGAGACCACTGTTCTGTTCGTAGGTGTCACGTAGAATGTCAAAGTGGCCCCTAACCCCCTACACTCTTACCTAAACCCCACCTCGAGTACTAGGTGGGCCTACCATAGGGATACAAATACCTACCTATGGGCCATGACATTATGGCCAGGTGCGCTCTCTCTCTCTCTCTCTCTCTCTCTCCATTAACAGTGGTTGAATGCAGGAAATACAACAGGTCTGGCACTTATCGCAGAATTTGAAAATGGTATCGCATTTTGCGCTAACTTAGCTCTTCGCACAGGTAATTAGCACAAATTGCGATAAATGATTTGATGACCTTTGGAGTGAGGAAACTCACTCCAAAGGTCATCAAATCTTCATGAGACCACTGTTCTGTTCGTAGGTGTCACGTAGAATGTCAAAGTGGCCCCTAACCCCCCCTACACTCTTACCTAAACCCCACCTCGAGTACTAGGTGGGCCTACCATAGGGATACAAATATCTACCTATGGGCCATGACATTATGGCCAGTCTCTCTCTCTCCTCTCTCAATAGGCCTTACAGGAGACATCACAAAGTGTGATGAAAACTTACTGCACAGTCACAGCAGCTAACGCAATTCAAAGAGGTGTAGTTAAAATCAGCATTACAGCTGTGCGATAGCTCTTCGCAGACAGGCTAACCCAGCCCACTCTTCACCCCTAACTCCTCCTATTTTCTGAATTTGCATCGCACCATACGATATGGTGCTATCGCATGCGTTAAACACATTTTCGCATGCGGTAAGGGCCTATCGCATGAGTTAACGGGGCTTTTCGCATGCGATAAGCCCTTAACGCATGCGAAAATGCCTTATCACATTTTGATAAATGACCCCCTATGTCCTTTTGAATCAATTGCCAAAAAATAAATATGATATTGTTTCTATTCTTAGGCTAAACAAACGAGGTGGTGGTATAATGATATTATCAAAGAAAGAATTACATTTAAAAATGCAGCAAATTAATGTTCCACCCAAATTTGAAATTGTCTTACTAAAATCAAAATTTTTGCAAATATGTTTAATCTATGCACCTCCAAATGTTTTAGAACCTTTAATTTAATTTTTTGTCAGTAACCTAAACCTGGATACTCCAACCATCATATTGGGTGGCTTTAACTTACATGTTAATAAAGACCCATTATCTCACAACTGTGAGGCCTTCCTAAACTGTATATCAGCATTAGGCTTTCAACAAATAGTTCAAGGCACTTTATCTATTATCCATTCAAAATATTTATAAACATTCAGTGTATTTATCTGTTAACCAAGATATTTATAAACGCTCAATGTATTTATCCGTTAACCGTTCAAGATATTCAGAAACGTTCAATGTATTTAATTTTTTCCTGCTACCCGATATAAACATTCAATGTATTTAACAAAAGGAAACTCCACGTTTCCTGCAACACTCAGTTGTCTGTAAACCGATGTGATATGCAAAATCGAACATTGGTATATAAAAAATAAATAAAATAAATCAAGCAACACACAGCACAGGACACACATTAGATTTGATATTTATCAATTCATACATCTATAGCCCTCACAGTCCCACTATTAACGCGATCCCATGGTCTGTTCATAAACTAATAACCACTGGGATTAATGTCCAATACCCAACTCTAGTAACACCAGCTACAAAGACTAAAATAGAATATAGGAAACTCTGTCAGTTACACACCCTAATTGAACATCTCACTAATGCACTGAAGGAATTAGATTTATCAAGTAGTAATAACGTAATTAATTCTTGGATCTCACTAACAAAAAACATAGCAGAAAATTGCTGCCCACTTACTAAAAATGTTATTTCTATTAACAAAAAACAACATTATCCATGGTATACCACCAAGATGAGAACTTTAAAAAGAACCCTGAGAAAGGTTGAGAGACAATGGAGAGCATCTCCTACGACTGACTGATTAACAAAATATAGATCAATCCTACATAAATACAACAAATCCACCAATAAAGCAAAGAAAGAATTTTACTCCAACAAAATAATTTTCAATATAACCTGAGCCCTGTTTACCTATGCAAAAGATCTGACCAATCCCATCGAAATTCCCACATCAGACAATTCTATTAATTGTAATACAATTGCCCAATATTTCAAAGATAAGACTTTAAACACTCTAAAAAAATATCTCCTCTTATGATTCAAATCAAATTGTACTACCAAGCAACCCTAAAGATCATTTAACTTCCTTTGAAACAATTTCATCTGTTGAAGTCAAGGGTATAATAAAAAATATGAATCCAGCTTCCTACCCAATTGACCATATTTCAATAAATCTATTAAAAGCAGTCACCAATATAGTTTCCAGACCTATTGCAGATATAATTAACTTATCTATTAATGAAGCAAATGTTCCAGACATCTTAAAAACAGCCATTGTAAAACCAATCCTGAAAATACCACAATCCAATTCTCTTGATTTGTCAAATTTAAGACCAATTTTTAATTTACCATGTATATCTAAGATTTTGGAGAAAGCAATTAACAAACAACTAACAGATTACCTTGAAACCCATAGTACACTATTCCCTGCACAACATGGATTCAGAAAATATTTTAGTACTGAGACCCTGTTAGCATCTTTACATGATATTATCCTTAGAGGAGCCAATAACAGGCAAACTTATTTTCTGATTATGCTGGATATATCATCAGCATTCGATACAGTTAATCATAAAATTCTCTTAGATAGATTAAATGAAATAGGTATTAAAGACTGCGCTGAAATGGTTTGACTCTTACTTAAAGAATAGATCTTTTAAAGTAAAATTCCATAATAAAGAATCTCTACCAATTGATCTTCAACATGGTGTACCAGAGGAATCCTCTCTGTTGGCGACCCTTTTTAATGTTTACATGCTTCCTTTATGCAGAATTTTATCCTTTATGCAGAATTTTTCCTTTATGCAGAATTTTAGTCTTGCCCATTTTATTTATGCTGACAATGTTCAAATTTCAATTCCAATTGAAAAATCAATTGATCTAACACTTAAGCTATGGGATATATACCAATCTGCCATTCATAAAGTACTAACCAAAATGAATCTTTCTCTGAATGCAAAAAAGACTGAAATTTTATATATTTCCCCTAAATTAACCCAGTCTAAAGAACTTGAAATTCAGGAAGCTGCCAAAAATGATCCCATTTCCTTCGAGGTATGAGATCTTGGGATCTTCCTTGATTGTGAATTCACACTGAAAGCATGCATTAAAAAAATTATTAACGATGGGTATTTTAAATTGAATGTACTTAAAAGATTGAAGCCTCTCTTATTTCCAAAAGATTTTAGAACAGTTTTACATGCTCTTCTTTTGTCAAAATTAGATTATTGTAATTCGATGTTTTTAGGCCTACCAGCGATTGTGACAAGACCATTACAACTATTACAGAACTCAGCAGCTAGACTTTTAACAGTAACTAAAAGATCTGATCACATTACAACAATATTGAAATACCTTCATTGGTTACCTGTTAAATATAGGGCGCAGCATAAAGTTCTATCGCTAATTCATAAAACCCTCTACAACAAAAAGATAGAATGGTTAACCTCAACATTACATTTTCATATCCCATCAAGAATTACAAGATCAGCAGGTACAGGGATGCTACCCATATCTTCTCCTAAAATTGCAGGGCCCCAGTTGTGGAACTCTCTACCCCAGGAACTAAGGATGGAATCTGACATTAAAATATTTTAAAAGGGTATTAAAACATGGCTATTCAATCAAGCCTTCCAAGAGCTTTAACCTAATGATTATATTCCCCTTTAATATAAACATTTTGTTAATTGTATTATCTTTGCTCATACTGTCCTGCTTCTTTAACTGTTTAAATTTTGTTTAATTATTTTACTATTTTTTTTTATTAGTTTATTATGAAACTTTGTATTTACTTCTTTTCCTTTAATTTTGGAAATGCAAATATTTTTAAAGGATTATTTGTTAACTATTGTAAACCAATTTGATATGTTCTCATGAAACTTCAGTATATAAAAATTAAATAATAATAATAATAATGAATTTTTTGCATCAGTTTTTCATGAGAAGGATCATGGGAACATCGATGGCCCTTGGTTTGATCCATGATGACATGTTCTTAAAAAGGGAGGAAACAGAGGTGAAACTGGGAAAGAAATGGCAAATTTGAATGCAAAGACTTGCCAGATAATAGGCTTCCTTTATGAGTGCAATATCATACTGCAAGAAGGTGAACATGAATTTAAAATATATGAATTCTGCATGTGATAAGAACATAAGAAGATAAGAACTGCCATGTTGAGTCAGACCAAGGTCTATCGAGGCTAGCATCCTCTCTCTGAGGACTAGTAGCCACTAGCAGGTAAAAGTCAGGTACCCACTAAATCCCAAAAGGTTATCTATTTCTTGTTACGTAGTACTCCTAGGAATAGTAATGGCTTTCTATAGTCTATTTGGCTAATTTTTATGGACTTTTCCTACAGGAACGTGTCCAAACCTTTTAAAATCTAGCTGCCAGTTACCTTGACCTTGTCCTCTGGCAACAGATTCCATAGCTTAGTTGCATGTTGAGTGAAAAAGTACCTACTAAATTTTGTTTTAAATCTACTGGTTGTTAGTTTCATGGTATGTCCCCTTTTTTGAGAATAATTTGAAAAGATAAATAAAGGACCATTAGTTACATGATACACTCCACTCATGATTTTATACATTTCTATCATATCCTATTTTAGTTGTCTCTTTTCCAAGCTGAAGAGCCCTAGCTATGTAGCCTCTCAATCTTATTTCCACCACTATATTATTTTTGTTGCCCTCCTCTGCACCTTTTCTAGTTGGTCTTTTTTTAAATGCGGTGACCAGAACTGTACACAATACTGAAGGCAGGGTTGCACCATGGATCTGTATAGAGAGAATATAATATTTTCCATTTTATTCTTCATTCCTTTTTTGGATCATTTGTAACATTCTATTCATCTTTTGGAAGGCCATTGCACACTGAGCTGAGGATATCACTGTATTGTTAGGGACCTTCCTTTTCAGTTTTTTTTTTATTTTCCTTGGGGATTTCAATTTTATTGCAAAAGAAAATCAGTCAAAGAAAGACTTTTCCATTGATTTTTCTCCTGTGTTTATAGCAGTCATTTTTCCACTGATTTTGTATTAGAAGACTTATGAGGAGAGGCTAAAGGATCTAAATATGTATACCCTGGAAGAGAGGAGGTGCAGGAGAGAGATGTGGCAGAACTTCAGACACCTGAAAGATTTTAATGATACATGAACTTTAAACCTTTTCCATTAGAAAGGAAACTGTAGAACTAGGGGTGATTGCTGTAATTGCCTCTCCTGAGCAACTCTCTCACCTCCTTTATCCTGATGCCAGTGCTGATTGCCAGCATGGCCTTGAAGTACCACTGACCCCACTAGGGAGGCGGGAAAACCGGCACACTAAAACAACCCTAAAACCCACCCCGACCCTTTAAAATAAATCCCCCACCCTCCCGAACCCCCCAAAATGTTTTAAATTACCTGGGGTCCAGTGGGGGGGTCCCGATGTGATCTTCCACTCTCGGGCCACGGCTGCGTTAATAGAAATGGCGCCAGCGCTACCTTTGCCCTGTCATATGCTTCGGAGGCCCCCCCAAGCTGGCCAAAAGTCCCTGGGGGTCCAGCGGGTGTCCGGGAGCGATCTCCTGCGCTCGTGATGTCGGGGGACAGGAACCAAAATGGCACCGGCGCTACCTTTGCCCTGTCATATGACAGGGCAAAGGTAGCGCCGGCGCCATTTCTATTAACGCAGCCGTGGCCCGAGAGTGGAAGATTACACCGGGACCCCCCCACTGGACCCCAGGTAATTTAAAACATTTTGGGGGGGTTCGGGAGGGTGGAGGATTTATTTTAAAGGGTCGGGGTGGGTTTTAGGGTTGTTTTAGTGTGCCGGTTTTCCCGCCCTTCCCTGATTTACGATTTAAACTATTTAAAAAAAAAAACAAAACCGCGACGATCAGATTCCCTCCCCCCCCCCCAGCCAAAATCGATCGTTAAGATGATCGATCACACGATTCACATCTCTACTGACCACTAATGCCACACTGCCTCCCGGCATGGCCTGGAGGGGCCACTGATGCTGCCAAGCCATGCTGCCGATCCCATGTGGCGCTGGGTCTTCTGCCAGTCTGTTTCTTTACCGCTGGACACCACCTCCACCATCTGATGCATCTTAGAAACACTGCCATCTCACTGCTCATGCCTCTGATGCACCTGACGTCCTCCTAGGTGCGCTCCTCTCTTGAAAATTTAAAGGGCCCAAGGTGGGAAAAGCCCTGTGGCCTTTCCTGATGAGGTCATGCCTGCAGCCATATAAAAGTGCTCCTCAGTCACTTCCTGGTTGCCTTTGCAAGGAGTCTCTTGTTCCTGGAGTTCCTGTTCCAGCTCTTCAGGAATTCAGAGTTACCGGTCCTCGCTCCTTCAAGGTCTTCATGTTTTTTGTTCTTCGTGGGAGCTCTTCTATGATCTTCAGTCCATGTTCCTGCTCTCTCGACTGTCCCTGCATCTTCTGCTTGTTCCTGATGTTCCAGTCCTCATCTCCAAGTCCCATCTTCCAGGTCTCTCTTATCCACTCCTCCAGGTGTACCAGCATCATGGTCTGTGACCACCCCAGGGGTTGTGTAGGGTACCTCGTGGCACAAGGCCTGTCTTCTGAAAGTCCCTTGTTTTTAAACGTTGGGGGTCCCATCCCTGGTTTTGAGTTTCTGAGTCCTGAGTCTCTGAATCCTATTCCTGGTCTTCAGAGCTCCTTACCCATCTTCCATTCATATCCAAGACTAAAGTCCAGAGTCTGCTCCGCCTTCAGCTTGGTTCACGACCAGCCCACGGGCTGTGTAGGGCACACAGCAGAGCAGGACTCTCCCAGAGTCTTTGTCATGTTTCCAGTGCAAAGTCTTTATCATGTTGCAAGCCTAGAGCCGCTCCGCATTCAGCATGGTCCGTGATCAGCTCACAGGCTGTGTAGGGTATGCTGTGGCATAGGGTTCAATCTGCACCTGTACCTGATTCTGAAACCTCAACCTGAATTTGACCCTGAACCTGAACCTGAGTCTGAACTCGAACCAGTATCTGAGTCTTCATCTAAGTTCCAAGCATTCAGTGCCTTTTTCTATGTCTCCAGGGTCATCTTCTGTCCTGGACCTCCATCTATCCTGATGCACAAGCTATTCCCAAGCAGCAGGTCTGAAAGGGCTATCAAGTGGCCAGAGGGCTACCCCAGAGACCAGCATTGCATTGCTGGTTCTCACTCCTGTGTGTTCAGGTTCAGCGGAGTACCCAAGTATTCCAAGTCCCCAAGTGTTCCTAGTCTCCAAGTGTTCCAAGTCTCCAAGTGTTTCAATTCTCCAAGTGCTTCCAAGCTTTTGTCCATCCTGTGACTTGATGCACTCGCCTACCCAAGGCACATACCTTGGAGCCTTGCCCTGGTGTTGTGCTGTGGTACAAGGGTTCACGCTCTCCAATAGTCAGGCCTCAAGCCTGACTGCAATAGTCATGAAGTGAAACTCCAGGGAAGACTATTCAGAACCCACACGAGGAAATATTTCTTCACTGGGTTTAAAAAAGGTTTGGATAAGTTCCTAGAGGTTAAATCCATAAACTTCTATGATGGTAATGAATAAGCAATAGTAGCTTGTGATCTATCTAATGTTTGGGTACTTGCCAGGTACTTGTGACTTGGATTGGCCACTGTTGGAAACAGGATACTTGGCTTGATGGACCCTTGGTCTGACCCAGTAGGGCATTTCTTAAATTCTTATGTTCACTAAAAGGGTGTTGTATGTCTGGGATGTCTCCCCAGAAGAGGTGGTGAGGACAAAACCAGTAAATAAATTCAAAAGGGGATGGGGTTAACACTGCAGATCCATAGAGGCTAATTGGAAATGAAGAAAAGGGTGCATAGATTAAGCTGCACAAAGTGACAGTTACTACCCTTAACAGAAGACATAGGGGTAACTTGCACAACCATAAGAGCTTGCTGGACAGATTGGATGGACCAATTGGTCTTTATCTGCTCTCATTACTATGAGGCTGATTTTCAAAGCACATTTAGCGCTAGATAGCCAGATAAGTAGGACTTATCCAGCTATATGACAGCCACTAAATATCTAGTTATGTTCAGCATCTGCTAGATAGCTAGATAAGTCACTTACCTGGCTAGCTTAATAGCTGGATAAGTCATGGGAGGGCAGTGGGCAGATCGGGGTGGCTCTACTTAGCCAAATAAGTTACCTGGATAAGAAGTGATATAAAGCATTAGGTAGTAAGTTAGATCTGTCAGATCTAAACTTGGATGGATAATACTTACCTGCCTAAGTAGTGCTTACTACAGGGATATTCAGCAGCATAACCATTCTGCTGAATATCCGATCTGGATAGGGATTTCCAGCTAACTTAGAAATCTGTCTAAATTTTGAATATCTACCTCTGTTACTATGAATAAATTTACTTTCAATAGAAGACCTGATCGGGGAATGGAAGCCAGGTCAATAATAACCATAGCATGTCCAACATGCTAAGCTTAGTAGGTATGCATCCTATACTTTGCAAGTCCTCTCCATTAAGCTGCGTCTGTAGCCAAGAAAGTAAAAATAAGGAAGTCCATATTCAGAGGCATTTAGCTGGATAACTCACTAGTTATCTAGTTAGATGAATATGTGGACACTTATCCAGCTAAATTTTAGATGGATATCTTATTATCTGGCTAAAATTCAGCCAGACAACTCTGGCAGATTCCAAGGGTATTCTGTTATTCTAAGTTAGCCGGATAATTTATCTAGATAAGTCTGGTTGTGTCAAAGAGCCATCCAAAAGTTAACTGGATAAAATGATCTGGCTAACTTTAAGATAGCCAGCTGTAAGGGTCATTCTTTATTCTGAAATGGGCCATTGTCTCGTGCATTAGGGTTTTATCGCACGCGATAAGGCCCTACCACACGCGATATCAGCCACATTGTGGCAATGCCATGCTTGCTAATTAGGGGAAGGGGAGGAGTGTGAGTGGAATTTGGGTGGGGTTATGGCCCGGCAGTGCTGCTGGTGATAATGTTTTCTACATTATCGCTGGCAGCACCACAGGAAATAACACCACTATTTCCCGTGGCACTATGGGGGCGATAGTATGCGGCACAGCCGCACCGCAGTGCCCTGTTGAGGCCAGCTGCCCACTATCACCCCCTGCCTCTTTTCTTTTCGCAGAATAATGAATCTAGGGGTAAATTCATTAGTGTGGCTGCACTATTGTATTCAGAGTTAACTGAATAAGTTTATCTGGCTAACTTTCTATGAGGACAGTGACTAAATAATTACCCCCACATTTCTATTAATAAATTGGTAGGGTCCTTCATTTGCAGTTTGTATTTTTTTCCAGAAACTTATCAGTATTTATTACAAAAAGAACACACATAATATGTACCTCAAAAATTATGAGTCATTTCTTTTCACTGATTTTTCCTGCTTTTGTTCTTATTGCAATAAACACTGAAGAATTCCTGGTTAAAATAAAATAAAAACTGAAAACAGAGGTCCCTATAAATGAGTTAGCTCTAAGGGATTTTATAGTATGTTAGAAATACTTAAAATATATTAGGACTTATGACCATTTGTATAAAGATAATTGTTAGATATGCTTTTATATATGGGGTACATTTTCTAAGGCTTTAAATGCATAAACATGTCTTTATAAAATTACCTAGGGTATATGTGCTTACAAGGATGTATGTAACCTGATTTTTCATATACTTTTATACACACAAAAGAAAGGTATTCCAGGGGGTGGAGTTGGCGAGGAGTTGAGATATATATTAACATGCGCAAGTTATACCAAGCACAGAGCTGGTGTAACATTTTTGTGTTAGATTGTGTGCATTATTTCGGATAATTTTCAAAGCAGATATATGTGACTAAGTTACCCGGGTTATAAAATTACATTCCCTATGCTGTGTACACTGAAAGTCATGATCAATGATTCGTCATCATCGTCATCATCAACAATTCATGGTAAATTAGAACTGCAGAGCTATAATTTATCAGATTCACTAGGAAGTATTATGATGATTAGTGATGCCATTGACCTTTTTAAGTACTTTGAATGCAATTGTAGACATATAATTGCTACACAGCAGTTGACTATAAAAACACACATCTCTATCCATGATAAAGGGATATCATAGAATGAGTGGAAACTGACTTGGCAAGCCATAATTAACAACATCAATTGAAAAGATGAACATGCCTTCATCTGCGTCTCAGTATATTCTGTAATTTCAATGAGAATGTCAGAATATGATTTTCATTCCAATTATGCAAAGTCAGTATAGTCTATCCAAAATTTGATTTGTAGGTTGATTAATGAGATGGGCTCAAAGGAGGATGAAGTAGATATGTAGAACAGAAAAGTGTAGAAAAGGGTAATATGTAACAGTGTGATTATAGTTTAATTTGAACTACGATAAATGATACGGAAGTGACAAATAGAGCAAAACCTAACATTTAATGGAGGTTAGGTTAAATTCATGGAATTCATCTATGTAAAATAGTGGACCACAGAAAAACATCTAATTTATTTCCCAACTATTTCTCCAGTTGCAGACCCTTTTTTTAATCAGCGAGTTGTGTGATTTTTATGAACAATGATTAATTCTTATGCATGAGGTAAGCAACAAAATAGGAACTGAAATGGCAAGAAACTCTTAGACATAATGCAAATTTTTTGACTTGCATTTCTCTTTGAAATCTTAGAAGTGAATTTTCAAAAGATGGACATGGAAAAAAATAGCACGGGCTTGTGTAAAAAGGCACATACATGAGTAATAGGGTATTTTCAATCAGGGTCCAAGAATGAATTTGTGCATGTAAAAAGGGAGCATGCCTAGGACATTATGGGACAGGGCCAACATTTATGTGCATGAATTGCTATTTTAAAGTCTACAAAAGTGACATGTGTAAGTCTTTTACTGGTATATATTTATTCCTGCTCAATATCTGGTGTAAGTCATCGTAACCCCAAAAGTGAAAAACTGACTGGGTGGGGGGTCTGGGTGAAATAGGTGGACTACAGACTGAAGAGCCAGGATGGTCTTTATGAGATGCAGCTGGACTGGGAGAATTGGTAAATTAATTGGTAAAACTGGTAATTACATTGCTGCATGCATGTTATAAAATCCCTTGACATGTGTAAAAGCTGATTTACCAGGGTAAAGCCCCTAAATAACACACATACAATCTATTTGTGCAGCCATTTAAATTTGAATTTCAAATACATGTTATATAACACATACCATAATTATCTGGCTAAATTACAATTTTCTGGCTAAGTAATGCCTTTGCCGCTACTTAGCTGGACAATTTGAAACTTATCTGGATAAGTAGTGGTACTTATGCAGATATATTCCGATGGCTCCAATCTGACCTTGTCCCAGCCAAGTAGTATGGGTCTGATCCTTGGACCTTACCTCAGTCACATGGCTGGGACAAGGTCAGGTCAGCTCCATTTGGAAAATGGTGCCAACTGGGTCAGGTGCGAAGGTGTACCTGACCCAAATACAGGATCCATTTGAAGGTTTAGGGGGTGTGGAAAGGGAGTAGGGTGGGGGTGGAAGATGGGAGCCTGCACTTTTACTTTTGTATTTTCTAGTTTCTGGGGGAGGGGTGGATATGGGTAGGTGGGGCTGGGACACTATCTTTGGCTTTAGGTGGGTGGAAAGCGGGAGTCTGGACATTCTTGGTCACTTAGGGGGTGGGTGGGGGCCTGGTTATTTTTGGGATGGTGTGAGGGACTTGACGGTGTGACTTGGGGGGAGGTGGGGGAGCAGGGCCAGAGCCTTAACTTTATTTAATGGACTGAGGTGTTGGGGGGCCATCGCTGCATGCTACATTAAATCTATTTTTTCACTTTGGGGGGAGTCTGGGCTGCCTTGACTGGAAGACCCTGGTTGAGAAGGGGTCAGCACTGATCCCTGCTTAAACTCCCCCATTTGCTGCGACTTTTTTTTTTCAGGCCAGCTGTACTTTAAGGAAATGGATGTCCAGTGAGGTTGGGGCCACCATTGCGTTACAGGGCCACATGCCACTTTCTTTTGTCCCGCAGTGTTTGTCCATCAGACAAAACACCGCTTCATACAGCCACAATGCTTTTTCAGGGGAAGGACCCAATTATCACAGTGACACCCTCTGCGATAATGGGACTCCTCCTGCAATAAAACAGCATGGCTTAGTGCATCTAGGCCTAACTGTGATAAAGTGTGAAGTGCTTTAAGAAGTCATTAACTGGATGGGATAAACTAGGAGAAATAGAAAAATAATGGGAAAAACTTTAAGGAGATATTGTAAGGGCAACAAACCTTTTTGCTAGGAATGTAAATAAAGGTAAGATTAAAAAGAGGCCACTGTGGTTTTTCTGAAGAAGTGGCTATGGATTTTCATATTCCTCAATGGTTAAGAGAGTATGGTTTCGTCTAAGACAGCTGAGGAGACTCCGAGTTTTTTTTAGACTTACCTGTTTTCAGATTGGTGGTACAGGTGTTAGTTTGTCCAGTATTAGACTATTGTAACAGAGTACAAGTTGGTCTCCCAAAAAAAAAAGGTTTGCAACATTTACAAGTGGTACATAACATGCCAGCGCATTTGATTTTTGGTCTCCCACGTAGGGTGAGTGCAACACCATTATTAAGACGCCTTCATTGGTTACCTATTGCAGAGTGAGCTAATTTTAAATTAATAATGATCCTGATGTACAAGGTGCTGAAGGAGGGGGCACAGATTATTTACAAAAAAAGATTAAGAGTTATGTCCCTGCTTGTAATCTATGCTCAAAATCAGCCGCCTTGGTGTTGGTTCCATCTAGACAAGACATTTGTAAGGTATTAAACAGGAAAAGGATGTTCTCAGTTAGTGGCCCAGAGGTATGGAATTCGGCTCCATTGGAGGTGAGGGTGGATCAGAATTACCTTAATTTTAGGAAAAAGTTAAAGGCTTGGCTTTTTCCATCATAGGCTGGGCACATAGATTGTGTGACAGTATTTACTTTTTTAATTGTGTTTTTATTTGAGTATATGTATTTTTACATTGATTGTATTTTAATTGTGTTTTAATTGTGAACCACACTGGCCAGGTCTGGTATCTGATGTGCGGTATATAAGAAATGAGAAATAAATAAAATGAAAAAAGTAGCTTTCATAAACTGCAAGAGATTGTAAAAGCTGAAGACAGGAAAAATATGTGGAAAAGCTAAGAGAAGCTACGAAAGAAGTCAGGAGAACAAGGCATACATGCAAGAAAAAATAGCTAATACAGAAAGAGAGGGCAACAAGATCTTTTTTTTAGGTATATTAGTAATAGGAGGAAGTGCAACAATGAGATTGTTAAGATTTAAAGATAAAAGGGGGCCTACGTAAAAGATGAGAAGTAGAAAGCATTATTGCTTAGCAAATATTTCTGTTCAGTGTTTACAGAGTAAGGGTTTAGAATAGGACCACAGACAACTGTCGCATATACAAATGGAAGTGAGGAATACCTCAAAAAATATTCAAAAGACTGTGTTTGCAAGGAGTTAGCAAAACTAAAAGTAGATACAGGAATGGGGCCAGATGGGATACAATAGAGGTTATTAAGAGAACATAGGAAAGTTCTGGCAACTTTACTGTCTGACCAAAAGACTTAAGACAGGCAACTGTGGTTCTTCTTCATAAAAGCAGAAGTAGGGAGGAGCCAGAGACCTAAGGGCCAGTTAGTCTGACCTTCATTGTGAATACATTAATAGAATTTCTTCAAAAATTAAAAGCTGTGCAGTTTCTGGACTCTAATAGATTTTAGGACATGAAGAAGCATGGTTTGATCAAAAAATAGTTTTGTGAGAAGAATCAGACCAATTTCATGTACTGGTTGACCAGAAATTTAGATCATTTTAGATGTAGTGCACTTGAATTTCAGCAAGGCCTTTAGCACAGTTCTGTTTAGGTGACATCTAAACAAAATGAGCACCCTAGGAATGGACCTTAAAGTGATTGACTGGGGTAGAAACTGATTAAGTGGGAGGCAACAAAGGGTAGTGGAAACCAAAATTTGCAGCGATGAAAGGGGGATACCAGTGATGTGCTACAGGCATTGGTTTTTTTGGTCTTTGATCCTGTTCTTGTTAACATTTTTGTTTGCAATGTTGCAGAAGGACTATCAGGAAAGGTTTGCTTTTTTTTTAATATGATACCAAATTCCAGAATAGGGTAGTCACCCTAGAAACTGTGGAAAACATGAGGAGGGATTTACTAGTGAACCTTGGCGTGGTCTAGAGCTAGCAGTTAAGGTTTAATTCTAAAAATAAGAAAGGTGATAGGCTCAGGAGTAATCTAAAAAAAATATTTCTTTACAGAAAGGCTAGTGGGTGCATGGAACACCCTATGGAGGTGGTGAAGATAATGATAATATGAGAATTCAAGAAAGGATGGGACAAGTACAGAAGGTCTCTGAGGGAGAGGAATGAACTATAAAGCTACACAGGAAATATGGATGGATGAGACATATGGTCTTTATCTGCTGTTCTATGTTTTTATTTATGTATAAGGGCTCATTTACCAAGTAGTGGCATTTTTCCCAAACAGGAAGTTACCTCAGGCTTTACTAGGCTGCAATACTCAATAGCACAGCTTAATAAACCTGTGGTATTTTCCCTGGTGATAAAATATTGCTGGAAAAATACCATGGCTTAGCTGCCCCTGAAAATTTTCCATGATGGTGGCCCTGGGCTGTGGGGCTGCCATACCTTAATGGGGGCAATTTGCCCTTAAATGTGGCTAAGACCCCAGGGTCTCCAATGTCCCTCATCCTATATCCCCCATTGCCCCAAGAGATGAGCGAAGTTCCCCCCAAAACATTTTCTGTTTTAGAACCCCTGGGCACAGACCCTGGCCCAACCCCTAACCCTCCCTTTTCAAAAAAATCATCCCCCGAAGAGGCTTCCCCTTTCCATCCGTTTTAACCCCTTTGAACTTACCAAACATGCGCTGAACATCTAATGGGGACCTGGAGCTCCCTCTTGGTACTGAACCCAGTGGTGGCCATTTCAAAAATGGCACTGGCCAGGTTATAGCTTGCCTTTGCCCCTATCACATGATAGGGGTGACTGACACCATTTTGGAAAATGGCTGGACCCTAAGGGTGTTTGGGAGGAGCTGGGGCTGGGAGGGTCCTTGGCTGCCTGCAGGACTGGTGGGAGTTGAAACAGGGTGTCTTTGGAGATCCCCTGGGTTTTGGCCACACTTGGACGGGGGGGGGGGGGATGTTACTTGGGGCTGATAAATCCCTTTAAGCATGGGTCCAGAAGCATTGGGATGTGTGTTAGCAACGCTCCTGGAGAAAGTTATCTACAACTCTTGATTTGTAGCTAACTTGAAATCAAATAACATGGCTTGCAAACTTTTAGGCAAGCCACTTTATTTGATGTACATGTATTGGGCTACAAGTGAGTTGATTAGCATGCATTTGCTCATTAGCATATTTGCGGTGCCAGGGACAGAATAGTGTGTACCTAACACAGGTTAATAAATGCGGACCATAGTTTGCTATCTGAAACTAAAAAAAAAGGAAAGACATGATGTTATGTCAAAATGATGTGCATTCATTTTTTACGAATTAATTAATTTTAACAAAATTGTCTAATTAGTCCTGGTTCGGAGAACTGAAAAACTGAAGCAATTTTTCCGAAATTCAGTTTTCGGGTTAGTGCACACTAACCTGAAAATCAGGTTCCCCCCCCAAAAAAAACCCCGAACTGCAGGAAAAGCGAAATTTCCTGCGGCGGTCCGAAAATGAAGCCCAAACCGAATCATTTAACTGCTGCACATCTCTAGTCATTTCTTCCATAGCTGCTTCCCTCTGTTTTCTGACACCATGGGGATTTTTCAACTGTTTTATGATGAGCCTATCAAGGGAGGGGAAAGGAGCCAAGATAAATCATTAAACAGGGACTTTGTTAGGCCTGGGCATACAGGGTACCTGTAGAAACTGTATCAGCCAGTGCCCTGAATCTTACTCTGTAGAGAACAGGTGCTCTGCTTGATAAAGCATGCTCTGCCAGTCAGCCTTGCAGAGAACAAGAGAAGAACTAGTCTGCTTCCTAATCCAAGCAGCTTCCTCCTGTTCCCCCTCTCAAGCACACACACACACACACACACACACACATTCTCTCTCTCTCTATCTCTTCTTGTTTCCTGTCCCATGCAGAGAGCAACAGGGAAATGGGTAAGGTTGAAGCAGAGGTATCAGAGCAGAGAAGCACTACTTTGTTGCCTAAATCATCCCCTCCCCTTCCCTTGGCATCTCACTTCCATTTCTGTGCAAAGAACAGGAGGGGAGAAGGGAGGATGGAACGGTCAAAAGTGCACACAAGAGCTACTGTTCTCTCTAATCCAGCTTCCCCTTTCCACTTATTCCCCTCCTCTTGCCTTCCTCCTGCCCACAATATTCTAGACAAAATTTGCATGCTCATTTCAAACCCCCCCCCCCCCCATTAGTTTAAATGGAAACGACAAACAGAAATGACACAAATAACAAAAGGAAAACAACTATAACAAACCAACATAATTATATAGAACACAAGTGGTATAATGACATTTAAGCATTTATTATCCTTAGGGGTAGATTTTAAAAGCCCTGCGTGCGTACATCCTGCTGGATTTACGCGCACAGGGCACTCGCACACCGGCATGCCTATTTTGCATAGGCCGCTGGCGCGCGCAAAGCCCCAGGAAGAGCGTAAGTCCCGGGGCTTGCTAAAATGGGCGGTCCGGTGGGGCGTGTCTGCGGTCCGGGGGGTGAGTCCGGGGGTGTGTCTGCGGTCCGGGCCGGTCCGGGGGTGTGGCCGAGTGCCCCGACACAGCGACCTGTGTCGGGGCCTGGCCGATTTCGGAGTGGCCTCGGAGGGAACAGAGGCAGGCTGCGTGGCTTGGCGCACGCAGGCTGCCGATTTTGCGCAGCCTTGCATGCGCCGACCCCAGATTTTAAAAGATATGCTTGGCTACACGCGTATCTTTTAAAATCCGGCGTACTTCTGTTCGCGCCGGTTGCACGAACAAAAGTACACGCGCGCGCTGTTTTTTAAAATGTACCCCTTAGTGTGATAAAATTCTTCCTTATGTTATTTGTGAGTGTTGGGGTTTGCTCCCCCAGAGGGGTGGAGTTAGCAATCTTGTTAGGGTTTGCTCCCCCAGAGGGGAGGAGTGTTATGATACCGCTCTAGTAGTGTAAGGAATGAACAATTTAATGTAAATTGGTGAATCCCTGGGCCAATGGCAGATGACAGCGCCCCCAGGAGGATATCCTGAGAGGGACCACCGGCTAGGCTGGAGTATGGAGACAAACACAGATATTTCTTTATTAGACTGGAAGTAGAATCACCAGAGGTGGCAGTAGTGAGCTGATATGCACAGCAGGGCTGAAGTCCTTCCGATACTGGAATTGCGATCTCTGGGTTGCTGAGCTGTATAGAGAGACTATAGGTAGTGATTAGACAGGGTATGCTGGATACATAACCAGTTGTAGATATCTGTAATGGCTTCTGTGCAACAGGAGTCTTCAGTATATTCAGGAACAGGAGCCGTAGGCGAGTATTGGTTCCTATAGGCAGTTTGGAATAAGAACTCACAATATCTGTGTATGAGATGGCTTCTGGAATAGAAGAGAGTCTTTGGAGGGTTTTAGGAACATAGGCCCTCGTGGAGCGAGTACCGGTTCCTATCTGCAATCTGCAATAATAACTCACGATCTCCGTACCTGCGATAATGTCTTAGACAGAAGAGAGTCTTCAGAGATTAGGAACATAGGCCCTCGTGGAGCGAGTACCGGTTCCTATCTGTAATAGAACTCACAGTTTTCACTTCTGTGATCGCTTCCAGGAAGTGAGGAGTCTTCTGAGCATTCAGGGACGTGGGCCCTCGAGGAGCGAGTACCGGATCCCATCTTAGCAGTCTGAAATCAAGAAGAGAGAGCGGGGCCCCTGAGGAGCGGGTACCCCTAGGTAAGTTTGTGGAGGCAGAGCAGCAGAGAGAGAAGTCCTCCTTCCTACTCCTTGCTAACTTGATTCGTAGTTGCGAACAAAGACCTTTTAAGTTGGAAGCGGATGACGTCACTACGGGGGGATGCCCACGAGGTTCACACCCTTGCTGGTACAAACTCTGGAGTGAGCACGCGCGTACGCCCTTACGTCATCGGGAACATTCTGGATCCGCAGCGTCAGGCCAACCCAGGGACTCCGGGGAGAAGTGGCGAGGAGAAGCCGTGACAGCATCTGTCCGTCAGACCCGAAGGGATTCGCCTTTAAGGTAGAGAGGGTGGAGCGAGGGCAAGAACAGGCATGAACGCAACAGTGAGCACTTTCTTATATCATGATCCTTTCTGGGATTCTTTTCTTTTGTGCTTTATTCTTACTTTTGAGGCATATCTGAATGTTTTCTTCATATTTCCTCTATCTCTTCCAGGGTATAGATGTTTAAGTCACAGTTGGATAAAATACTCCTTAGGAGTATTATTGCCCTTTTTGGTCCAATATTCAGTCGGCAGAAAGCTCCATGGGAAATAACTACACCTTCTCCCATGGCGTTATGGGGATGATAGTGTGTGGTGTGGCCGCACCATGGTGGGCAAAACCACACTGCTGTGATGCGGCCGGCTGCCCACTATTGCCCTCGCCCATTGTTTTTTCACAAAGCATCATTCTGCTATAGGGATGTGCAGAGGGACGCCATACGTTGCATTCAAGATTCGTATTCGTCGTGGGGGGGGAGGGCAGATACATTGCATTCGGCAAGGGGGGTGCCCGATACTTACATGCATTAATTCTTATTCATTTCCTGGTGAAAATTGAATTAAGTACAACCCCCCACCCTCCTGACCCCCCCTCCAAGACTTGCCAAAAGTCCCTGGTGGTCCAGCAAAGGTCCGGGAGCGATCTTCTGGTAAGTCTTGGGGGGGTCAGGAGGGTGGGGGGTTTGTTTAAATTGGCTCCTTTAGACTGCCAAATAATTTGGCGAAGATTTGTTGTATTTGTGGGGAATCGCGATACGTTTCGCTTCCCCATGAATACAACAAATTTGGCCCTAGACGTTGCTGATTACAAATAAGTAGGAAACAAATGCACACCCCAATTCTACTATAAATGTAGCAGAATGATGAATTTAGAGGTAAGTTAGCCGGATATATTTATCTGGTAAACTTAGATAGAAAACTTTTGAATTTTGATCTCTATAATCTCCTACTTGTTACAGAGCTTCTAGATCTTCTCACTGCCTTATCATACTGTTTAAAATCTTTCAGGTAATCAGATATGATCAAACCGTATCTCTTGTCTATTTGGTTGTCATTAATATCTCATCTCACCGTACTTTGCCAAAAATATATTACTCCATGTTCTTGCATTTAATCTGTTGCCAAACTCTTGATCATTCCTCAAGCCATCCTCATTTTCTCCACTACCTCTAAGTGTCAAATCTGTTTTAATCAAATTTAAAAAAAAAATTGTTATAGCCGCGCTCACCGGGCCCTTACCTCCTCAGCGGGGTCCGGTGTTCGGCCGCGAGTCGTGGGATCCAGGGCCGGCCTGGCCGCATGGCGACGGGCTCTCCGCGTGGGAGACGCCGCTGAGCCCCACAGATGACTCCTCCCCCATGGGGGAACGCGCGCGCGCGCGAAGGGCGGGCTTTTGACGGCCCAACACCCGGATGTGCTGAACCGCCCCCTGTCTGACGTCAGCACCAGCGGGGAATTTAAGCCGGCTTCTGTCCTTCCTGCTTTGCCTTGCAACGAGTTCACTTCGGTGGGTTAGTTGCTGCTCCAGGTGCTCCTGTTCCTGCTTGTCAGTCTCAGCATTCCAGTTTCGGATTCCTGTTGCCTGTCTTGATCCCAGATTGTCTTCTCGCTTCTGTTTCCTGCTGCCTGCCTTGACCACGGATTGTCTTCTCGCTTCTGATTCCTGCTGCCTGCCTTGACCACGGATTGTCTTCTCGCTCCTGACTCCAGCTGCCTGCCTTGATCACGGTTCGTCTCTCTCTCCTGCCTTCACTCCTGTTCCAGTTCCGGTCCGGGTTTTCTTCCACGCCAGTCCTCTCCTAAGTCCCAGCGGTCCGGGTCCCTACGGGCTCCTCCTGGGGGGACCTCGGACTTCCAGGGTGAAGCCACCTAAGTCCTAGCGACCCGGGCGTTCACAGCTCCTCTGGGGACGTCACGGGTTTCCAGGCGAAGATCCATCTACGGCTGTGCGTGTCTGCCTCCCGACCGCTTCCCAACAAAGGTCGGCCCAAGGATCCACTTCCGGATCATAACAAAAATAATAATAATACTAAATAAATAAATCATAGTTTAATCTGCAAAGAGGCATATCTTTCTTTTTACCTACTTTGCTATATCCTTGAGAAATCATTGGAAAGAACTGGAGCTTAAGCAATGGGGGATTAGGGATGCAAAGTAATATGTGTTGTATTTAATATGTTTTAGGCCTTTGCTCAGCAAAGGGATCATAAAATCATACAGCGTATCAATACAGCTATACCAGTCATTGCCTCGCTCATGAGGAAAAGCCCTAATTTTGGCTCCAAATTAAGTTCCACACAGATCTACTGTCAAGTATCAGCTTGTTTAATTTATTAGTAATTATTGTCAGACATGTTGGAAATAGCTATAGCACACTCATTTTCTGTAAAAGAAATTATTTGTGTAAATTATCTCTATTTTTCTACTTTTGTTGTGGTTCCTGTTGTTATTATTTTTAAAAGTCAATGTCCCACACATGCTTGTGGTTAAAATCCCAGAAATATGTAATGAAGTAAAAACAACCGAGTCACTGAACATGAATACTGTGGAATTCATGCATTTCAATTCTTAATTATTTAATTCATATTGATGGTAGTACAACCGCAGATGAAGAATCTAAATTTAACTATGATAAAGTTAGAATTCTGTTGGTAATGAGGTGCATTGTCAATTTTAGTTGAAGCCACTAATTTCACTACAGGGTGCAGTTTTGAAGCTTTCAATCTAATTAGAATTCATTTCCATATCCTATATCAATTCCTTCTTATGCTAAAATCTTCTTAAATGACCTTTTTTCTTGTTTTGTGACTCACCAAAAGTCTTAATTTTTCCCTAAACAATCATTCAAATGCAATTGCATTTTCCAATAAACATATCCTAAGAATGAACGACCTTGCAGAGAAATGCACAAGATAGAAACACAGGAATATTTTAAAAAGCCTACAAGAGTAAGGTGTGGGGCAGTAAAGTGGGAGACACATTAATCTCATACTGAAACACATGGATCATGTAAGAGAAGCATTAGGAGAAAGAAGAAAGCTAACCAATATTTCACATAGATAAGAGGGAGTCTTTCATCCAAAGAGAGAATAGACAACTCTGGAGAAACATACCAGTGGGGGAGAGCTGTACCTCTAAGAATTTACTGTGAATAGAGGGAATGGGCTTGGATGATCATGCGGTTCAGTGGAAGTGATGTATGCACCTATGTAGGAAAACTGTCTTTGATTCCTCTTTCCAGATCCCCCCTCGTTAGAGGCAAAATTCACAATCCCTGGGAGGAAGGAGTCCCAACAAACATTCAACACTGATACCAATTAACTAGCTTAAAAATTCACATCTAATGGACTCCAGCATGAACTGTGGTCTGTATTTCTACGCCACATGACTGTTGCAACAATTGCTGGGCAAGATATAGAGGAGAAATAAAGAATAAGCAGGAGCTGCAGGAACATTTCATAATGCTTAGTTTATTTTATTTATTTATTTAAAAATGTTTATATACCGCCTTTACAAACAGAGTTTAGTCAAAATGGTGTACAATATCATTGAAAAAAAACATAGAACTATAAGTATAAAATCTATATAAATAAAAATGTTAAATAGTTTGTACGTCGTCGCTAATCTCGCCAACCGCTTAACCGAATGCATGCAAATTTGCATACAACATTCACTTCCCATACGGGAAGGATCTTATACACTTACATTACATATAGGTCACACCTGTGACAGGTAATACAAGTTTAAAAATTGCTTACACAAAACAGCAACATCTGGTGGCCGTCAGCGCAAGCGCAACCTCTTACACCTTTCACACAAACTCACACACCACACCACACCCCATCCCCACACAGGGCTATTGTCTTTCATTCACACTCCCTCATAACACACAGAAATCCACACTCATCACACCACACACCCCCACCCACACGCCTGCCAATGTCACTTACTTCACCCACCCTCCCAAAACACACCAAAACACGGATTCCTGGGTGCTACATTGGGAAGCCACGCATTTCACACACCCTCTGATTTTAAATTAAAGTACCCTCTTCCACCCACCCACGCACTGCACTCCGATCACACACTACACCTGATACAAGTCCGTGCTTCTCCTCCGGCACCACAGGAACGATCCAGGACACATCGCATTCAGTAGGGCCGTCGGATGCCAGCAACCAAAATGGCGCAGGCAGACCTTGACCTTACTATGCTATACGGAGACAACAATGACGTTGGTACACCATGTGACATAGTAAGAGCAACAGCCCGTCAGCGCCATATCCTCAGCGGACATTTGCCCTTACTAGGTCAGGAATTCTGACGCACCACTTTCACCAGTGAAGTTTTGCGACATGGCAGCCGGTGGAACAAACCCTAGCACACACCCTCGCCACCGGCTGGCAGTTTACATAGGTAGCCGGGGAGGAACACGGTGGGGGACCGTTCTTATTTTCCGCCGCACGTTTTTCACAGGGGGGGGGGGCACTCATTCTCCACATCTCCCAAGAGGGGGGCTGTAGCGTGGGTTGCTCTATTTCGCCGGGTTGGGGGGGGGGGGGGAGGCCAGGAATGTGTGCTTGTATATTTAAACTATTCTTTGCTGGTGCTGTTCATTTGGGGTAAAAAAAAAACCAAAAAACACAAACTGTAACCTTTACTGCTCTGTTCTGTTTTTTCAACTTAACCAGGCTCAGCTACTGCACCAATTGATTTCAAATTTGGACACAACCTTGCTTTCACTTTCGGCAAGGTTCTTCTCTATCTAGATTACATAGATGTCACACGGTTACAGAAAAAAACATGTTTTTACATGTGTGTGGGAAAAACAGCGACATCTGTTGGACAGACATGCAACACACGCTGTGCCTGACGTGCGCGGGTGGGAGCGGACGTCGGGCACAGCGGGACCAACATGGTGCTGGGAGGGGCAGCAGCGGTGCATGTCGCACACAGCGGGACCAACATGGTGCTGGGAGGAGCAGCAGCGGCAGACCGGTGGCAATATCGGGCGTGGTGGTGTCGGCTGGCCGAAATTCGACACCTGGGAGGAGCTGCGGCGGTGATCTGGTACGGCTCACGTACATGACAGGGAGGGATCCTCGCTGACCTTGCACCTTCGGGAGTGGGCCATGCAGAACCGCACAAGAGGGAGAGGGACGGGGAGTCAGCTGGGAGGGCATTGTGAGCCGGAGGGGATCAGAATCAGGGAAGGAGATTGAGAAAGGGTACGGTGTCACTGACAAAAGGGTAGGGAGTAGGCAGGGAGAGGTGACAGTGAGGGGAGGGTGAATGAAGGGGGCAGTGAGTGTCAGTGGAGAGACACAGAGGGGAGAGGTGAGGGGTGAGAGTTGGTGGGGACAGGGGAGTGAAGGGGGGTTAGTGACCAAGGGGAAGGACGATGTGTGACTGAGGTATATGAGCAAGGGGAAGGGGGGGGGGGGGGAAAGGACCTGACTCTGCCACTGCAACACGTGGCTGGGCACAACTAGTAATAAAAAACTATTAAAAAACAATATTAAAAATTACAAAAAATATATAATATAAAGTAAAAAATTAAGGAGAAAAATAAACAATAATTATAAATAGTTTCCTTCTTTGATGCAGAAACATGCAAAAGGTTATGACTTCTAACCAATGGCATGCCAGGTTTCACAATACTAAATGCAACCAATAGCAGAGCAGCTTTAAAAATGCTTGATGACATCACCATGTGCTCTGCCTTATCTGAGATATCAATTGAACTGAACTGACATGCTTCCTTGGTGGAACCTGGGGAGCAAAATCTCAGGCGTTGGGTTTTTTTTGTAAATTTTTATTTATTCAAGCAGCATATAATGCATGAATGTGGATGTGGCTTGCGCATGCTCCTTGGTCTGCATTGGTACATCCTGGCAATGTTCTTCTCTTATATTTCTGAAATCTGTTTCCAGGAAGCGATTAAAGAAAGGTGCAAAGGTGTGTGAGATTCTGCCCATATGGAGCTGACTTTGGGATCCTCCACTGGTGGGGTTAGGAAGGGATCTTACTTCTAAATGGATTAATACAATCTGACCTCCCTATGTTATAATGTTAGATCCAAAATTGAAGGGGCATGGGGCTCTGTCTTCATCTCAGAAAAAGCTGGAGGTAGTTCAGTAGTATGGGTAAACTTAGATTAGCTTTGTCTTTTGATGGTTAGCTGGATGCCCTAGCTAGGTGACATATCATTGTCGTACCTCTTGGTAGCACCACCAAGCTCCTCCTACTGCTGAATAGCACACCTTAACTATGAGAACCAGGAGAATGACAGTGCCATTCACAGAGGAAGAAAAAAGAGGAAAGAGATGAAATGGGTTGGGTGGTGTGGGAAAGATAAGAAGTTCAATTTTGGCCAGAATAAGATTGATGGCAGTGGAACATCCAGGTTCTTATGGCCTGGATTGGCCACTGTTGGAAACAGGATGCTGGGCTTGATGGATCCTTGGTCTGACCCAGTATGGCATTTTCTTATGTTCTTCTTATGACCTGAAGGACTCATCTCTCTCTCTCTGGTAATGTCTGTTCTCACTGTCTGTCAGTTGCAGTAGTGTGCTTTGCCTGATTAGCATTCCTATTGCTCTCTTCTTCTGGGTTTATGCTCCTAATTTGGAGACCCTGGCTCTGCATTTCCTTATGCACTGCCTCTGAATGTGCAAGCAGATGATGCCAGTCTCTGATGGTCGAGGATAATGTTTGAGTTAGTCCAGCTGTTTTGCAAGGCGACCTTTCATTTCCAGCAAAAAAAAAAGTCAAAATCCAGCATTTCCCCATGAGACAAAAGCCCTGAAGCTTTTAAAGAAAAAAATTGTAAACTGGGTCCTGTGGAGGCGAAGACTTCTGTCATGGCTGAGGTAGATGTTAAGAATGTAGTCGTGTATGATCAGGCAGCAAGTTTTCTAAAGTTATTTCCCAGCAAGACACATAGGGATATATTTTAAAAGGTGCGCGCGGGAGTAGATTTGTTCGCGCAACCCGGCACAAACAAATCTACTCTCCATTTTATAACATGTGCGCGCTGCCGTGCATATGTTATAAAATACAGTGTCGGTGCGTGCAAGGCTGCGCAAAATCAGCAGCCTGCGCGCGCCAAGCCGCGCAGCCATCCTCCGTTCCCTCTGAGGCCGCTCCGAAATCGGAGCACCCTTGGAGGGAACTTTCCTTCTGCCCCCCCCACACCTTCCCCAAGATAGGCTCGGTGCACGCAGGGGGTAGAAGGGGAAGCTTTTCGGGGGTTACGCGCATAACCCTTTGAAAATATACCCCATGATTTAATATGGCTCTACCCTCAAAAATATGTGACCTTGTGAGATCAACAAATCAGAGAAAATAGAGATTGAAATAATAACAAATGACTTTTCAAATTTAGAATAGATATTACTTAACTATTTTCTATAATAAGCTGTTTTAAATACGTATTGTTAAATTATTCTATTTCTTATTTCCTATAACATTGTAAACATACTTATTTTTCTTTTAGAGATCCAATTCAATAAAGAAGAAAACAAATACAGCATGAATTATTTGCAAACATGTTATCAGATAAGTAAACTCTAATTCACATTCTATATATGGTGCAATGTTCTATTTATAACTTTGTATTCTGTTTTAGTTTTGTTCTTTAACAATACTTTGTATCAACTTATTTTTTTAATAACATCAACCTTTTTGTGAGAAGTTCTATTCAAGGTAAATATAGTCTATTCTTTTTCTTTCTTGCGTCTTTGTTCTTTTACTTTACTTTCTCTCTTTTATGTGTCTTTCTGTTACTTTGGATCTATGAGCTCAGGCCTGGCTACTTTTTACTGCACATCTGTTTTCTTTAAGCTTTCCTCTCTCTCTCTCTCTCTCTCTCTGTGAGTTGTAGCTTCTCCTTGGTGGTGGTTTTCTTGTCTTTCCTTCTTCTTCTTTTTCTTCTCTTTTTTACCTATTAACCTACACTTTAACCACTTCTGCAGACTAAGGGCCTCATTTTCCAATATCGCATGCGATACCAAAAAGGGGTGTACCTTATGTTAATAAGCATGTATATCACAAGTTGCACTATTAGCCCAATTTGGGCTACATTGCCAGTATATCACATGTCTCCTGACAGGCCTGTTTCAATATGATGCAGGCTTGGAGGGAGAGAGAGAAAGAGAATGAAAGAGAGAGAAAGAGAGCCTTGCCATGGTGCTGCCTCCCTAGACAGGTATTTGTATCCCTATGGGAGGCCCACCTAGTAAGTCGAGGTGAGGTTTAAGTATTAGTGTAGGGGGTTAGGGGCCACTTTCACATTCAAAGTGAGACGTACGAACAGAACAGTGGTCTCTTGTGAAGATTTGATGACCTACGGCGTGAGGAAACTCACTCCAAGATGAGATTTGTGCAATGTTCTCTCCACCTAGCTTGTTGTTACCCAGGTAGAGAGTCCATCAAGCTTGAAGTTGCATTTCCAGCCCATCAAGTAAGTTTTTGAAGTTGGCCACATATAGCTGTGACAGGTCTCTGGGAATCCATAGCCCTAGATACTTAAGCTGGGAGGGAGCCCAGCAAAAGGGGAAAAGATAAACTAAGAGGGAGAACTTCGGACTTTTCAAAGCTGATTTTTAACCCCGCAAAAGTTTGATACACAGAAAAACAGTGCACAATTGGTGATATAGTATTGCGGGCATCCGCTAAGAACAGTAGGATATCATCTGCAAATAGACATAGCTTGATTTCTTGGGCACCAATTGTTAATCCTTTTATCTCCCTAGTATGCAATAATCATAAAGCTAATGTTTCTAGAGTTAAAATAAATAATAAGGGAGATAGGGGGCATCCCTCCTTTGAGGGGAAAAGGTTCTGATAATGTTCCGTTGACTAAAATGCAGGCAGAGGGATCTGAATATAACTTCTTAACCCATTCTAAAAAGGGACCCTTAATCCCATATTTCTCCAATACCAAAAACATAAATTCCCAATTTACAATGTCGAAAGCCTTTTCCACATCTAAACTCAAAATTACTCCTTCCGTAGATTTGTCAGAAAATCTCTGCAACACGGCTAACAACTTTCTTACATTGTTTACCTCGTGGCGTCCCATAACAAATCCTGTTTGGTCTATTCCCACTAAGGATGCAGGACGGTACTACCTTAGCTAACCTGGCAGCCAGAATAGCAGCAAGTATTTTAGCATTTACATTCAGCAGAGAGATAGGGTGATAGGAGACCGTCAAGCTTAAATCTCTCCCCTTCTTAGGTAGTACCACCACTACAGCCTGTTTCATAGCAGTTGAGTTAAAACAATGCAGCATGGCATGATTTAGCATCTTTGCCATAGGGGTCAATATTTGGAATTTTAGAATCTTATAAAACTCTGGCCCTAGGCCATCATTTCCAATGGCTTTGTTATGAACCCTGACCGTGGAGCTAATCCCCGCGAGCAGGTACTTACCTCACCGAATGCTGCTTTTGTTAGCTGCCCGACGTGGCACGGACGCCGCCGGAGTCGGGCCTTCCCACGCGGCTGGAGCCACAGACTTTCCTTCCCCTGTGGCCCGGAGGCCGCCCATCGGGTCTCCTCTTTACCACGGCTAGAGCCGCGGACTTTCTACCATCTTCGCGGCACAGGAGCCACCGCCGATGTCTTGGTGATCTTCGCGGCCGAAGGCTGCAAGCCCCAGCCTTGATTGGCAGCTGGAGCTGCCCCCGTGGCCTCCTGCAGTGGCTGTCCACAGTCCTGCACAGCTTCCCTCCTGCTCCTAGGCGTGCGACCGCGCCTCTCTTCTACATTTAAAGGGCCCACGGCTGGATATGCCATGGGCTCCACCTTTGTGACTGTTTCCTGTTGCAGCCCTATAAAAGGGCTGTCTCTGCACTACGTCTTGGCCTTGCATCGGAGTTCTTCATCCCTGGAGGCTCCTGCCTGCCAGCGCTCCGACAGGTCTTCCTCTTCTTGTGGAGCTCCTCATCTTGTCGTCTGGTCATGTCTTTTTGCCTGAGGTTCCCGTCCAGATGTCCTGATGTCTCATCATTGATGTCCGCTTCCTGATGTTCCTGGTTCCTTGGTGTTCTTGTTCCAGTGCTCTGGAGCCTTCTGTTCTGCCGTCTGTGGATCTCCAGGTGACACAGCTTCATCTTAGGAGATGCCGGCAGTGGACTGGTGTCCTGTACTCCTGAGCCGTCCTGTCCTGCCAGCCTTTGTGGTGCTTCGGACGACATTGGCTCCGTCGTCGAAGTCCCGCCTCGTCTGGATCCTCTCCTGCGCTCGTTCTGCTCTCCTCGTGGTCTGTGTCCAGCCTCCTTGGGCTGTGTAGGGCATGTAGTGGGACAGGGCACGTAGTAGTCCACGACCAGCCCATTGGGTCCGCCCATGAAGGTGGGCTGAGTAGGGTGCCCTGAGAGACAGTGCTAATGTCTTCCTTCCCTGCTTCTCGTCTTGTCTCTGATGCCGTTGCCTCAGCCTCGGTGTCATGTCTTCAATAGCCTGATGTCATGTCTCCAACTGCCTTGGTGTCATGTCTTCAACAGCCTCAGTGTCATGTCTTCATATCAACCCTGGTGTCACGTCTTCATGTCAAGGCCTCCATCTGCCCTTATCCTCAGGCCAGCCTGCTGCTCCATGCTATTCCAAGCGGCAGGTCCGAAAGGGCTCGGAACGGTCCTCCGACCGTTCCCCTACCAACATCATCTGTTGTTGGCTCTGGGAGCTTGCAGGTCTGGCAGAGGGTAAGACCGTGTTCTGCCATGCTGGGGCACGTTGCCAACCCTCGGTTCAGTCCTGGATTCGTCTGGGGTCGGGCTGAGGCCCAAGGGCACACTAAACACCCCAATGTAACAGGCTTGGCCTGTTTTCAACTTGTCATCACTTATAGGCTGATTTAACTTTTCCAGAATCTCTAAGGTAACCTTAGGAAGAGGAAGTTCTTCAAAAAAGAGATCACACTGTACTATATCACATGCTCATACTTCATGGAGATTTTGGTATAAAGATCTAAAAATATCCAGAACTTTGGTGTTGCGGTTCTGGCCGCGAGCGCCGCGACCAGACCCTTACCTCCGTGCTCCTGGACCTATTCCCACTTCTGGAGGCCTGGTTTGCGGCCTGTTTGATGGCGTCCCCGTGGGGGCCGCGCCACCGGGAGGCTTCCCATGGACGCCTTGCTGCTAGGCACGCACGTGTGTCACTTGTGTGCTTTTCTAGGCCGTTTCCTGCCAGTGCTGACTCCGCCCTGTTCCTGACGTCAGACGCCGTGGCCTTGATAAGCCGGCCGCGGACACTCAGTCTTTGCCTTGCAATGGGTTTACCTCTTTGTTCCCTGTTGCGTTGTGTCCCGGAGTGGGCTGCCTTGGTACTCGCTCCGTTCCTGCTTACCTGCTACAGTACCTGCTTGGTTCCTGCTTGCCTGCTTCAGTTCCTGTCTGGTTCCAGTACCCGAGTCTTGCTACAGTTCTTGCCTGGTTCCAGTACACGAGTCTTGCTACAGTTCCTGCCTGCCTGGTTCCAGTACCCAAGCCCTGTTACAGTACCTGTCTACTGTTCTAGTCTGGTTCCAGTTCTTAGTCCTGATCAACAACCCGCCTAAGTCCCAGCATCCGGGCCCCTATGGGCCCCTCCCTGGGGGGCTTCGCCTTCCAAGGGTGAAGCCGCCTAAGTCCCAGCGGCTGGGCTCCTATGGGCTCCTCCTGAGGGAGTACCAGCTTCCAGGGTGAAGAGCACCTCTATGTCCTGCCTGAACATCTGCCTTCCGGCCTGCCACACTAGAGACATTGAACATCTTTCTTAGTCTCCTGCAGGTCGGCCCAAGGGTCCACTAAATTGAGACTCCATAACACTTTGGTGGTTTCCAGCCCTGTAATGTATGCTATTTGATGTGGGCCTCTCGTAAGGTTCACCAGCAATTTGCCTGTCCTATTTCCAAATTTATGTATGAGAAATTTAAGAAACTATATTGATCGCAGTGCTTTCAAATGGAGTAAGTGATTCAGATTAATTTTAATTTCCATAAGGAAAATCCTAGACTCTGCTGACATGGTACGAATGTGCTCTCTTTTCTTCTCATTCAGTAAATTAGTGAGATGTGATATTTCAGCATCCCTCTTTTTCCGCTGCTTCGCCAAATATGCTATGATTTCCCCCCTCATTACAGCTTTGCCTACCTCCCATATCAATGTGGGAAAAGAATCCCCTGCAGAGTTCAATGTGTAATATGCATCCCATCGAGTTCTCATATATTGTCCAAATTCCTCATCTTTAAGTAATCTCCCACGCATTCTCCAATTAAAGGACTCATTGGAAGTACCACCCAATCTCAGCCTCAAAAATACCGGTGCATGATCAGATAGAGTGATTGTATCAATGTGGGAACCACACACTTTTGAAAACAGTTTTTCATCTATTAAGATATAGTCCAATCTGGAGTAACTACCATGAGGATGAGAGTAAAAGGCATAATCCTTCTCTCCTGAATGTAACAGTCTCCAGATGTCTAATATTCCCAAGGTATTGATCAAATAATTTACTCCCTTTCCAGAGTCCAAATTCTTACAAGGCTTAGGTGGTTTACAATCCAATGTGCTATCTGACACCATATTGAAATCACCTCCCATAATCAGAGAATGCTCAGGAAAGGCAAGGACCACCTTTATTAATGAGGTGAAAAATGCCACTGAATAGACATTGGGGGCATAAATGGATCCCAGCAGACATTGTTCACAATATAGTGAACCCGCTACAGAAAGATAACGGCATTCTGGGTCTTTCACCATTTTCTCTATTTGGAAGGATGGATCGTTGTGAAGGAAGATAGATTGCTACACCTCCTTGCCGCATGGAATATGATGCAAAAAAACAGCCCCCCCACACAGTCTTTTCTCAGCTTCAAGTGCTTGGTATCGGATAGGTGAGTTTCTTGCAGGCAAGCTATGTGTACCCTCTCCCTTTTTAACATGGACAATAATCTTGTGCATTTCACTGGGGAGTGTACACCATCCACATTAAGAGTGGCAAATGTTATTTCACCCTGGTTCATGGCATACCCGCATAAATCTAACCATACATTTTACTTCCCCATACCACCCAGCCTGGATGTGGAATGCAAATTTATAATCTGCACCAAAACAACATCCTTCCAATATCCTCTTTCAAGCCCATGTGCCCTACATTCCTCATATCCAGCTGTAGCTCTGTTGACCATAGCCCACAATCAGTATCCCTCACCCTTCCCACCCCATTTTTCCCCATTACAGTTACAATGCACCCACACAGACACAGCGAGACACTTTTAACATCATTAAAAATCTTTACTTATGTTTTTACTTTGTGTTGGGTCCCTGCGCTGAGACCAGGTTTTGTAGAGATGTACCAGCCTCATTACAGGTTGCTAGGGAAGCCATCACTGAGCCACTATGGTTCTGTCCTTGATCTGGTTGCCATGGCATTTCTATTTTCACAGTGAAGCCTTGAGATGTGGTAAACAAATTAGGGGTGTCTAGGCACTACCATTAGGGTAAAAACTTTAATTATTTATTGTAACAAAGTCCTAAAAATTCTTTTGTGTACTTAAAACATTTCCTCACATTTATTTCTGTCAGTTTTTATTAGCTTTTGTCCTCAAATGATCTCTCGGCTCTTTCTGTCAGTGCCAACATTTACTTCGTTACATCTGTTATTTTAATACCTGCAATGGCTGGTCAGAGGCCCTCCTTGATATCCTTACTGATAATCATGCGTTGGGGGGGGGAGGGCGCTAGCAATTTTTATTCTTTAAAAACATAATTGTTCATCTGGGCTCATTACAATTTAAAATTGGCTCTGGAGCTGGGTAGGTGGGGTTAGTTAGGTCAGGTGATCAGGCTCCAGTTACCTGCCCACCATCTTTGTTTTATTGAATTCTTGCTTCATTTATATTTAATAAAATTGGCAGCTCCCTCTTCTGAATCTGTGGGTCCCGCTGACAACAGCATAGCTGGGACGACGGCTTTGAGATTTTCTCCAGTCCCCTTGAAGCCAACTACACCTTTTTAAATTAAACTTGTGGCGGCTCAGGCAGGGGCATTCACAGTCGGTCGGTTCCAAGCTCATCACAACAGTAGTGGATGGCAGTGGCAGAGTGAGTAGCAGGGAGGCCCGAGACCATGGCAGTGATCCGACGTTGCACTGTTCACTTGGTCCCCCTCCTCTTCTTGCTGCTCTGTTTCCTCTTTCCTTCCTCTTCGCAGCTCTATTTCCTCTCTCTCTGTGGCTCTGGTCATGGGAGGAGAACGTTGCCGGTCAGCTGTTTCCTCTCGCACTTCCTTCCGATGCACTTGCTCTGGCACCTGGGTGGCCTGATGCCACTTTCTTTGCGCTTCCCCTGTCTCTGATCGTGACTTCTTTTTTTCTTAAGTGCTGTTGCCCCTGGACCCCACAATGAGAGAGCCAGCTCCTGTAGTGACCCTGTACTGTTCTCTACACTCCGGCCCCCTCCTCTCACCACACTCCTGTGCCCTGTCTCCCTCTCTTTGCTGTCATCTCGACAGGAGTTTGGGCCTTCCCCACCATCACTTGGGTCATTGCTGAGAGGGTTGGCTTTTGTAGCAACCCGAATCCGCTTCCTTCACATGGGTCCTTCCTTCTGAATTGATTAGGCATCTGTGGCCCTAATCAACATGGCCTTCCTGGTTTTCCTGCTGCAACAGATTATTTTTCCTTCCCGCTGTGATCACTATCACGGGGGTTGTCAGGATGTCTCTATCTCAGCTTCCATATCACAATCTCTGATCTGTCTCAGGGTTATCATGGCTCTTCCTCCTCTCCCAGTGCTTTCAACAAGGCTGGCTGACATCAGGTACTGGAGTCAGTTTTCATGGCAGCTTCATACCTGGGAACGTCTGAGTTGTGGTCACCCTGAAATTGCTATTGGTTAGCAGATGGCAGCTTTCTCTTTTCTAATTCCCCCCCTTCTACCACCCCCACAGTTTATCTCTTCCACCCACCACCATTACCTGACCCTTTCCAGAGAAAATCCTAGCATATTTCCTCTTCCTTTTCCAACACTCTCTTTTTTTCCCACCCCCTATAAGTCTCAGCTCTATGACTCTACGTTTAGCTGAGTGATTCCCAAGTCTTGGAATCACAGCTGTAGAGTGAGTTTTGTATGTGTTGTAGCCTATCTCCAGTTTCTCCCCACATGCTGCTTGCAGTGTCTGTTCCAGAGTTATCCCACTTCTCCTGTTCTCTGCAGGCTTACTGAGGAAGGGGAGTAGCTGAGCTGTTACCAGAGAGAGGTCCTGAGATTTCTAGTGTTTCCTCGAGACCCTGCAACTGATGCAAATCCTGAGAGTTTTCAAGTATAGGCAAATTGAACCATCGATCCCTTAAATCACTGGTCTTCTGCCCTCTTCGTAGTTCCCTACTATCATCACTGCTGCTGCTGATCCACACCACTGGGCCTCTGGCCTCTGGCAGTCTCTCTTGAAGTCATGCAGGGAGCTGTCACTGGCCCTTGTGCTCCTGCTGTAATTGCCTTGGACTTAGTTGCTTCAGGACCCATCACTTCCAGGCTCCTTTGGATTCTACCCTTCAAGCCTCAGGTAAGTTTTATTTATTTGTTTGTTTGCTTGTTTATTTATGTATTTATTTTGGGTGTCCTCTTTATGTTAGGTTATTTAATTTTCTCTGTCTCTGATGGTTTTTGGGGCATTCTTAAATACACATTTTGCCTGTCAAAATGTTTTGTGAGTGTGGATATTTTAATTAACACATGGTAGCTTTAAGGCAAGCCTGTGGTGAGGGCATTCTGCTATGGATAACTACTCAATATAAATGTCTTCGATATCTTTTTTTTTCATTGCCAGAGGATGTGGTTAAGACAGTTAATATAGCTGGGTTTAAAAAAGGTTTGGATAAGTTCCTGGAGGAGTAGTCCATAAACTGCTATTAATCAATAGGGACCGGCATTAGTAGCATGGGATATATTTAATGTTTGAATCCTTGCCAGGTACTTGTGATTTGGATTGGCTGCTGTTGGGCACAGGATGCAGGGCTTGATGGATCCTTGGTATGACCCAGTATGGCAACTTCTTATGTTCTTATGTTCTTAAACATTCGTGCAAGCGAGTATAATCACAGAAAATACCCAGTCATTTTTAATTTTAACATGGCTTTGGGAGGTGCACCTCCACCCTCCCTCCTTCTTGATATATTTTCAGTTCCTCTAGTTGAATCTGGTATCTCTCATGCCTGGCTGTCCCCGTGGTGCTTCTTTTGAATTGGGCCATAAACAAATCTTTGACTGGTCCCCACCGCAGGGGCAGTCAGGTAGGGGAGCGGCGCATCAGGGAAATTTAAATAGCCCGTCTTGACTCTCCCCTCACTTACACAGTTGGCAGCATTTTCCCTCCCATGTTGTTTTTGCTGCTTTGTCATCCTGTGCCAGTGTTATGTCGCAGTGGTGGTTTTTTTTGTTTTTTTTTGGAGGGGGGGGGTAGGGGGGGTGAACTGTTATGTTTGAGTTCATGATGTGGTAGAATATGGGCCAGAAGGTCCTTTTATACTTGCAGCCGAATAGACAGTGTGGACACTATCTGGGCAGCATGGGACCTCAGCCAGGTTTGTGATAAAGGAGTTGTGGCAGGTGGCCAGGTTAGCCAGATGGTGTCAGAAGCCATTGCAGGGCATGAAGCCATTACCGCTGGGTCATGATGGAGGGGCTATCCTGTCGTTTGGGCAGGGGTTAAGTTGATGTTGAAAGATTAATGTTTGGGCTCAGGTTTCTGTGTTAATATATGAATGATTGTGGTTATTAAACTGTGGCCTTACTCAAATCCACGTCTCATGTTTGTGTGATTGTTTTGGGGACTGAGATGGGGGAGGATTGGACAACATTTTGACACGACTGCACATGGAAGTATATAGAAGAGAGGATTCTAAGCATCAGGGTGTTAAGATCATATGAACGTGTGAGCCTGGGCACACTGAGTACGCTGCCATTTGTGGCAGAAATTAGAATGAAAACGGATTAAAGGTGCAAAAGATTTGTGAGTTTTTTTTGGTGGCAGTGTGTGAAGGGTGAAAATGGGGGGGGGGGGGGGGGGGGGAGAGTTAATCATGATGATTTCCCTGCAGAAAACTAAACTAAAAATGGGTGAAAGTCCATGGTGATCTAGACTTACCTGGGTATATTCCAATTGTTTGGAAGCCAAAACGTATGAGAAGGATCATGAAAGATACAAAGTAAAAACAAAATGATTGTGATATATCATATTGTTCATGTATGATTGCAGTTTGTTAAAGGGATTTTACTGTTACTGTATATTCTTCTATAGAGAATGGCAGACAAATCAATGGGATGTAATGGATTTATCAGAATTTCATATATAAACAAATATAAGGGTCCATTGCACATTAGATTATTTTCTGAAGTAGGTGGTGTGGTCAGAGCCCTCAAGGGATTCAGTGATTCCCTAGCCCCTGATCTATTTTTTTTTTTTGGTGGGGGGGAGGTGGTTCAGCTGTATATCTGTGCCGCCAATAGAACAGCACCCTGTGGCTGTATCTCAGAGGGAGCCAATAAAAAGGATGTTTGAGCAGAGCAGGTCTGGGACCTCAGGGGTGTGAGAGAAAGAGCTGGGACTGGATGGATGCAGGTAAGTGGCAGCTCAGGCACTGATTGAAGCAGTAGCAGCACAGCCTGAGATAGAAGGCTTTGGCTGGAAGAAGGTCCTACCTTCTAGCCCCTCGTGGAAAACAGGCTGTCAGGGAGTGTGGGATAGGACATCTTCAAACTTGGAGCTAGCTTCCACACCCATGTGGGTCCCGGGGGCAGGTGGTAGGAGAATAATTCAATGCTGTGTGACTATTTCTTCTAGGATCTCTGTGAGCTATGAATGTCAGTGAGAGAGGAGTGGAGGAGAGGGGAGGCTGGAGAACAAGGCGGCTGGAGAATGGGAGATGGAAGTGCCGAGAAGGGAAGAGGAAGCTAGAGAACAAGACTACTGGGCACTGGGGAGAGGTCTAGGTGGGGCAAAGGGGCTAGGGATCATGACTACTGGAATGTCTGGGTGGAAAGATGGGACTAGGGAGCATGAAGGGGGTTCTTGGAGGAGAGGGGCTGTGGAAGAAGATTGTGGGGCTGGGTAAGGAGAGGACTGGGGAGCTTGACTGCTGGGGAAATGGAGAGAGAGGAACTGGGGAGCATAACAGGGGGTCTTGGAGGGGGACTGTAGAACACGATAGCTGGGGACTGGGGGACTGGGTGGGGAGAGGGTCTGGGGAGCATGAGTACTGGGAGTCAGGATGGGAAGAAGGGACTGGGGAGCAAGTCTGGGGAGGGGCTGTAGAATAAGACTACTGGGGACTGAGGGCTGGGTGGGGAGAAGGGAGCAAGACTGATGGGAACTGTTGGGTCTGGGTGGGGAGAGAAGACTGAGGAGCATGAATGCTGTTGGCTGGGGGAGAAGGGGCTGGGGATCATGACTGCTGGGATCTGGGGGCCTTGGTGGGGAGAGGGGACTGGAGAGCTTGACCGCTGGGGCTGAAGGGGGTTTGGGTATGGAGAGGGGACTGGGGAACATGACTGCTGGCTTTGAAGAGGTTTGGGTGGGGAGATGGGACTGGGGAGAATGACTGTTGGGGGATGGGGAGCATGACTGGAGGGTCTTGGGGGAAGAGGAAGGGCTGTGGAAGAAGATTGCTAGGGACTGGGGCTGGGTAAGGAGAGGAACTGAGAGGCATGACTGCTGGGGAATCAGTGGGGAGAGGGGGCTGTGGAGCATAACTGCTGGGAACTGAGGGGTCTGTGAAGGAGAGGGGCCTGGGAAGAAAGACTGCAGGGTACTGGGGGTGCTGGATGGGGGATAGAGAGCAAGACTGCTGAGGACTGGGGAGTCTAGGAGGAGAGAGAGGGGCTGAGAAACAAGACTTCTGGGGACTGAGTGGGGAGACAAGCTTGGGAGCATGTGTATGGGAGCTGGGGAAGGGGGCTGCACTGTGTGGGCATTTGTGTGTGTGTGTGTGTGTGTGAGAGAGAGACAGAGAGAGAGTGTGACTAAAATTATTTCAGTGTGCGTGTGTGAGAGAGGATAAAGTTTGTATGGTCCCTTCTCCCAATCTATGACAATCTCAGGGTGACTGGGAATCAAAAAATCATATGTATGGAGAGCAGGAGATTTTTTAATTCTTATAAGTTTCATTACTGGATGTTGTCTGATGCATCTGCTCTTTTGAAATATTATATTGCTGTTTTGGAAATGTATAAACATTATTATGAGGTTTAAATTATTGAATGATCTATTGTTCTATTCATCAGCTGTCTTGAAATATGTATTCTTTTTATTAGTATGGTTTTACTATTATGTTTGATGTTTTATATTTCTTGATTTTATTGTTGGTCGGTCTTCCAGTGTGATCAAGGAAAAGGATTCTGTTAGAGAGTAGTTTCTGATTAGGGTCTATAGCAGTCTGTTTTTCAATAGGAGGTGTATTGGTTTTCTAAGGCCTGTTGTACTATTTGCAGTGCTTCTTTTTCCTGGATATGGTGATAATTGTTTGAGTACTGGGAGTTAGTGTTGTTTTGATATGGCGGATTTGTTTCTTGGGGTAAACTGTGGTCTTGGCAGGTTGTGATCATTTTTATTGGATTGTATGTGAGCTATAGAGACAATGTAGGACCTGTCTTTTGAATGTCTCTGATCTAACATCTGAAGAAGGGATCTGTGTAGTTTTGTAAGCTTTTGTACAATAATTTTAGATACATGTATTTTTATTTTACAGATATTTTTAGGCAGCTTGCCATGTTCTGTTTTCCTAATAGAAGGCGTAGTGGTGTTTAGGGTCTGGTGTGTTGCCTTTTTATAGATAGAGTTATTGTTGCTTGAGCACTGTTTTTGGTATGGGAGGTTTACTATATTGTAATTCCTTATTCATGCCTTTCTAAGGACTAAGCTCACACCCAATACATTTTAAAATGGGCCTAATGCCATATGGGTTCTAAATATTTTCTGTGTCTTGGGGAGAAGGGTTGGAGGGAGTGGACTGCAGGAGACCTGGGGGAGGGGATATGGGAGGGGAAAGGGAACTGAATGAGCAAGACTGCTGGTAACTTTGGAAAGGGGTGATTCCCCTGCTATAAATGTCACCGCATGCCAATGTTCTGAAGATGCCTTGTGCTTAACTGTTAATTTTTGCTACCACATACTGATTCTTTAGCACATTTTTCCAACATGATGATACGATTATCTCCTTTCTGTTTAATTGCACTTGTCATTGTACTCCACTACTATGCATCCCCTCAAACTGGGCACCTTCCCAAATAATCTCACATTCCAGGCTAGGCCATACCTATCCTCATTGCTCTGCCTGTCTTTCAATGCAATAAATAAACTTTTCCAAAAATAAAACAGGGCTTTTTGGCTGAACAAGGCTGAGGAGCCGTTGTTCTTTATTTTTGGAAAAGTTTAAGATAAGTATTACTTTTCCATATTCAAATGTTGCTAAAAGTTCACGCTTAAAAGAAATTTACCTTCGTTAAAATTTAGAAGGAATAATGTCTGCACATTTTTGTGCGGCAACTTCATTACGTGTTTGGTGAAAAAAGGACTCTCAAAAAATTTGAAAAATTACAAAAAAAAGAGAATTTGGGTTACCCCGTGATTATTTGTACGAGTGCTTGCACATAAAATTTAAAGTGCTTGTATGGTTTAAAAACACCGGTTTCGGTGTATATGAACAGTCACTCAGGGATGAGGGTAAACCCGTCCGATTATACCTTACATTTTTGTGTGTGATTTCTCTTGATATAGGGGTGTTTCAAAGGCATAGTTAAAAACTACACATGCACTTTCAATTTAAAAAATGTACATGCATATCTAACGTATTTGTTGGGGGCAAGTGTGTGTGTACTTTTTATTTACATAATGATATGATCTTCAAACTTAAACTCTGCAAATTGTGTCTGAAGATTAAGATGGCTTGTGTGAACTTCTGTTCACATACTTTTGCTGAGAAGTGTCTTATTAAAAGTTTTCCCACAGATTTATAGCAAAAATGAAATGTAATTGCATTTAGTGTTATAGTATGTAATACTGAACAAAATAGTTTGATTGCAACAGAAGTGTTCACCTCGGTTCAATATAAAAAAAAACAAAGATCTGCAACTTTTCCCAGCATCCGTGGAAAAAAGCCTTCTGATTTTTTTTTTTTTTGTATTGATTTTATTTCTGTAAATGATTATCTCTGTCTACTTTTGTTATATCTCCTGTTTTCATTACTTTTAAAGGTCAATGTCCATTGTGGATTTTGTCAATAATGGCCCTGTTTCTTAAAAAAAAAATAAAAATTGTGAACTTTTTTTTTTTAAAGAATTTCAGACATCCTTAATAGTAAATTACCACAACATCAAGTAAGATTCCTTCAGAGACTGCTTGAATAGTGTTTCTTTAAAAAAAGAAAAGAAGAAAGACTGTTTATAGAAAGTGTGAATGCTGAAACTTTTCAGATCACCATCAGTGTCAATATCTACTGCTTGTTTAAAAGAAACCAGTTTATTCTTGCAGTCTAACTTTCGGTAAAAACTGTGTTGTGCCAACTGCTTTGTTGAAAAGAGTCTGGAAAAGACACACTATCTGCAGGACAAAAGTAACATTGCAGAAAAGATGTAATTTCTTTATGATTAGTAGCTCCTTTAGGCAGAGGGAAAATGTAACTCATTTACCAGAGATGTGCATGGAAATTATTTTTGATTTTTTATTTTGATTTGTTTTTTTTTCTTTTTGGTGGTGGGGGGCGGGAGAGATTTGATTCAGTTTATTATTTCACGGCCATTTTACTTTTGGGCTTTTTTTTTGTATTATTCTTTTTCTGGAAATAGTGTGTACCATCTGCGAAGCGTGCGTGCGTGCTGTTTCCACCCCTTCAAAAAATAAATAACAAGAACATTTTCGAGTGTTCCAGCAGGATTTGTTTCATTTTACCATAAAATGAATGTCCAAATTAAAATACCCACTTTGGTCCAGATTACTATTCATTTTTAATAGAATGCAGATCCCTATTGCTTACTAAAAAAGAGGTAACTAAAATTTTCAAAGCCATCTAGCCATGTTAAAACGGATTAATGCACCTAGATTAGATTGCCCTGTCTGAAAATTGCCTTCCATAGCCCATCTATACAGTTTTCCACTTTTATCTACTAAGAGTACAACTTTGTTTGTATGCCGATAGAGTGAAATTGATGCTTGCTGGGAATGGCCTAGGAAAGACAGAAGTCGCAAGGGATTTAACAAGAGATAAAACTAGGGAAAGGCAAAAGACTTAAACTTCAACACAAATAGAATGCAAGGGTCAGACAGGAAAGAAAAATAATTAACAAAAACTATGGAAGATGAACACAGATAGAAGGAAATATTCAGAGAAATGAAATTAAATAACCTGAATAAAATATAGCATGGAAAATAAATGCACAATGAAAAACATAAGGAAGAAAATGACAAGATACATGTTAAAATGGCTGGATATAGCCACATGAGCATTTGAGAATAAAAATAAGTGAACTGAGATTGAATTTAACAAACTGGTTTAAGAATGATGTTCACTGTGATCACTCTATGCACAAAACAAACCTATTTGGATAATTTAGCCCAGTAGGTCTCAATCTTTACTACATATGGCTCCCCTTCTCTCAGGTTTAAGCCTATTCCTCTACATATTGTGTTGTGGGAGTCTCAGTTTAGTGGACCCTTGGGCCGACCTGCTGGAGACTGGGAATAGATGGTTAACGTCTCTAATGAATAGCAGGCCGGGAGGCAGATGTTCAGGCGGGACTTAGATGCTCTTCACCCTGGAAGCTGGTGCTCCCCTGGGAGGAGCCCGTAGGAGCCCAACCACTGGGACTTAGGTGGCTTCACCCTTGGAAGCCGAAGCCCCCCAGGGAGGAGCCTGTAGGGGCCCGGCCGCTGGGACTTAGGCGGGCCGAGGACCAGGACAGGTAACTGGAACCAGACTAGGACAGTAGCAATACTGTAACTGGGTTCGGGTTCTGGAACCATGCAGGAACTATAGCAGGACTCAGATACTGGAACCAGGCAGGAACTATAGCAGGACTCAGATACTGGAACCAGGCAGGAACTGTAGCAAGACTCGGGTACTGGAACCAGACAGGAACCGTGGCAAGACTCGGGTACTGGAACCAGGTTGGCTCTGTAGGTGGCAAGCCGGAGCCAAACAGGCACTGTAGGTGACAAGCAGGAACCAAGCTGGCACAGTAGATGACGAGCAGGGACCAAGCTGGCACTGTAGCTGACAAGCAGGGACCAAGCAGGCTCTGTGGCTGGCGAGCAGGAACCAGGCTGGCACTGTAGCTGACAAGCAGGGACCAAGCAGGTACTTTAGCAGGAACGGAGCGACGAAGGCAAGCGAGTCAGTCCGGGGCACAGTGCAACAGGAAACCGGGAAGCTAACCGGTTGCAAGGCAAGGCCTGGATGGCCGCAGCCAGCTTATCAAGGCCGCGGCATCTGACGTCAGGAACTGGGCAGAGTCACCATTGGCGGGAAATGGGCTAGAAAGGCGCCCAAGTGGCACGCGCGTGCGTCTAGGAGCAGGGCATCCTCAGGCACCTTCGCAGCGGCGCAGCCCCAGCTGGGACGCCGCCAAACAGGCCGCAAGCCAGGGCTCCGGAGGCGGGAGCAGGTCCAGGGACAAGGAGGTAAGGGCCTGGCCGTGGTGCTCGCAGCCAGGACCGCAACATATTGTGTTTTCTTTCATAAAAATAAAAGAAACTGAATTACTTCAGTCATCCTAATTAGCTAATCTTGCCAATGAAAATATTCAAAATATGTAAAAGTATAGTATATTATGTGTACTTTATGATTAATTTACTGAACTATTTACTATGGGGCAGATTTTCAAAGGCTACGTAACCCAAGAAAATCTGCCCCTGCGCACACAAGCCCGGGGCTTTCTGGGGCAGGGCCATGGGACTGATGCCTCCCGCACAGCCACCATGCTGATGGATGGCGCGCTGGCAGCTAGCCAGCGTGCACAAGTTATGCCTGCCTGCCTGGAGGTAACTTTCGAAATAAAGGTCAGGAGGAGATTTTAGTTAGGGCTGGGGGTGGGTTAGATAGGGTGGAAGGAAAGTTCCCTCCAATTTCAGCCTCAGAGCCCCTTGCATGCACCATCTATGCCCTTGTGCTGTATATGTAATTTCCATTCACATTCTAGAAAATGAGTTACTATATTTTTTATCATAAATCAACATTCAATCTCAATATCACATTGGTTTACATTCAGGTACTGTAGGTATTTCTCTATCCACAGAGGGCTTGCAATCTGAGGTAATTGAGGGTAAAGTGACTTGCCCAAGGTCACAAGGAGTGCCAGCAGGACTTGAATCCTGGTCTCCTGGTTCATAGTCCACTGCTCTAACCACTAGGCTATTCCTCCTCCCTTGGTGTAGTATAGAGTTTATTTGAATAAAGGATGACTTCTAATTTAAAATACATAGTTAAATATAAAAAACCTGGGTTTTAAAGGCTAATGCAAAAATACAAAATGAGAAAATGTAGAGGAACATCGGGTAGTCAGCCAGCATCATTTTGAAAGTTGGCACTGGTGAGGCAGGAAAAAGTGTAGATTGCTCCTGCTTCCTACTGACCACCAATATTTATGGGGTGAGTCTGGGAAGGGGCAAATAGTTGAAAAGGGCCCACACTATAGGATTTTATTATACTTTGGAAAAAGGGGGAGGAGCTTAGCGGTGGGGCAAATACTTTCATGGGTTGCTTTTTAATGGGGGAAAAAAGCCTTTGCCTCAAGGACCACCAGGGATTGGGTATATTGGGGTGAAGGAGCTTCTCCAGGGTCTTGCAACCCTTTTAAATCATTGCAGCGGCAAGTTTTCTACCCACACCAATATCACGTAGGATCATTTATTAATTTAAATTGTTGGCCTAGCTAAGACTGATTTTTTTTTTTTCACATTTGGACACAATGGTCCTTACACATTTTTTTTTTTAAGTTTTCAAAGGAAAAGCTTTACAGTAGGTTAACTAAACATCCTTTTGAAAGGCGTAAAAGGAAGGCAGCCATTATTTAAATTTGGTCTCATGTGATTACAAATGCCATAAGTACATAAGAAAATGCCATACTGGGTCACACCAAGGGTCCATCAAGCCCAGCATCCTGTTTCCAACAGTGGCTAATCCAGGCCATAAGAACTTGGCAAGTACCCAAAAACTAAGTCTATTCCATGTTACCATTGCTAATGGCAGTGGCTATTCTCTAAGTGAACTTAATAGCAGGTAATGGACTTCTCCTCCAAGAACTTATCCAATCCTTTTTTAAACACCACTATACTAACTGCACTAACCACATCCTCTGGCAACAAATTCCAGAGTTTAATTGTGCGTTAAGTAAAAAATAACTTTCTCTGATTAGTTTTAAATGTGCCCCATGCTAACTTCATGGAGTGCCCCCTAGTCTTTCTACTATCCGAAAGAGTAAATAACTGATTCACAGCTACCCGTTCTAGACCTCTCATAATTTTAAACATCTCTATCATATCCCCCCTCAGCCGTCTCTTCTCCAAGCTGAAAAGTCCTAACCTCTAGTCTTTCCTCATATGGGAGCTGTTCCATTCCCCTTATCATTTTGGTAGCCCTTCTCTGTACCTTCTCCATCGCAATTATATCTTTTTTGAGATGCGGCGACCAGAATTGTACACAGTATTCAAGGTGCGGTCTCACCATGGAGCGATACAGAGGCATTATGACATTTTCTGTTTTATTCACCATTCCCTTTCTAATAATTCCCAACATTCTGTTTGCTTTTTTGACTGCCGCAGCACACTGAACCGACGATTTCAATGTGTTACCCACTATGATGCTTAGATCTCTTTCTTGGGTTGTAGCACCTAATGTGGAACCCAACATTGTGTAATTATAGCATGGGTTATTTTTCCCTATATGCATCACCTTGCACTTATCCACATTAAATTTCATCTGCCATTTGGATGCCCAATTTTCCAGTCTCACAAGGTCTTCCTGCAATTTATCACAATCTGCTTGTGATTTAACTACTCTGAACAATTTTGTGTCATCTGCAAATTTGATTATCTCACTCGTCGTATTTCTTTCCAGATCATTTATAAATATATTGAAAAGTAAGGGTCCCAATACAGATCCCTGAGGCACTCCACTGCCCACTCCCTTCCACTGAGAAAATTGTCCATTTAATCCTATTCTCTGTTTCCTGTCTTTTAGCCAGTTTGCAATCCACAAAAGGACATCGCCACCTATCCCATGACTTTTTACTTTTCCTAGAAGCCTCTCATGAGGAACTTTGTCAAACGCCTTCTGAAAATCCAAGTATACTACATCTACCGGTTCACCTTTATCCATGTGTTTATGTCCTCATATTTTGTCCTCAAACAAGCAGAATCTGTACAGCATAGTTAACTTGCACAGACGATAATTCTACTGACTGATTCTCCTTGCAGGATCCAAGCGGAAATAAAAACACTGCCACAGTTCATTGTTCACTCAAGCATAATAAGATAAAGGCAGACATGGTCTAATATATTTCAGTCAAAGGGGATCCACCTGGCATTTCGATCAATGGAAAATACCTTGTTAAAGTTCCTTGCTCAATTATATCCACCAAGAGAAAGTGCAGGGCTTTTCCCTTCAAAATCTCGCTCTATTGACATACAAACATAATCCTGCTCTTAGCAATGTCTTAAATAAGGAATTCTGCTGATAGAAACATCACCTCCCATGGAAGCCAATCACAGACATAACTGCTACCAATTACTCACCAGTGCCTGAACAGAGTTACCTTTTGAAACACTGAATTATAATAAATAGCTCTCCTTTCTGAGGGATGCCAGACCCTCAATATACTCTATATCTTCCATTTCAGGTAGGGGTGAAACCTCTGGCAGTTCAGTCTCGGAGTCTCCATGCTTTCTTCCTTATCCTTTTCCAATTCTGCCCTGTGCTCCACTTCTTCCTATAGCCAGCTCTCTATGTACTTTGGAATTCAAATTAAAGCTGGGAACTTAAATCTTCCCACCCCCCCTAATCACCCTATCTCCGATCAAGTGGTCCTCACTTTCCTTATTGATGCTCACTGTGACTGAAGTCCAGGGAGTCAGGGAGAGAGTTAGTATTTTTCCCCTCCTTGGCACTTTGGAGCTTTTACCCTCACACCTCCTGTAAGAGGTCTGTTACAGGGCAGCAGACGGCTGTTGAATGAGATTCAGCAGATCTGAAACGCAGCCAATATTTTCTGCCCTGGGTACAGACATAATGGCTGCCTATTCAAAAATCCAGGGCTGCAAGGAATTAGCCATCTTTTCATAGGACTCCTTGCATGGACTGCATTTCTCTTATTTTTCTGCATTTTCTTCTCTTCTTTCAGGACAATTGGGGGGAAAACTAGGAGGATACAATCTCCTCAGCACACTGGGTATCCGTGGTAATGATGGACAATTCAGGCGTCTCCTTTACCTTGGAAATTCTATGGGCTGGAAAGGGAGAGCTATTTTATGCCATATAGTTTCAAATAACTCTATGAAGAAGTAAGTGATCATATTAGTTGGAAGCCAGTACTGTCCCATTGGCTGAACATCAGAAATACCCTGAGGGCATCACTTTCCCAGGGGAGAAGAAAATGGTAATTAACTCTCTTGGAGCCTATTAGTCATTGTTGAAATTCAAACTGGTGAATGGCAAGCTTTTGCCTCGGCATGTAGTTACGAGATGTAGGGGTCGATTTTAAGACTGGCACGCGCACACGGACACGGCTGTTTTATAACAAGTGCACATCGGTGCACGCATATTATAAAATGCAATATCCGTGCACACAAGGGCGCTGGATTTTAACATCCATGCGTGCACGTGCGGGTGGGACCGCGACTTGCGCACGCAGGGGGAGGAAGTTTACAAATTACATGCGGTGATGCGAGTAGGCCTTCCCCAGTTCCCTAACCCTACCCTTCCTATCTTTTCCCCTCTCCTCTCCTCTCTGACCCCTAACCCCTTCCTAACTACAGTGATACCTCGGTTCTCGAACATAATTCGTTCCAGGAGGACGGTCGAGAACCAAATTGTTCGAGAACCGAAGCAATGAAACCCAATAGGAAATAATGGAAACTGGATTAATTCGTTCCAAGCCCCAGAAAATGCCTATTTACTGGCCTAATTTGTATATAATATGTAGAAAAACATGAGTCTCAACAAGAAATAAAACATTGGCAGCCTTTATAACAGCTTTATTCTTAAGGAAAGTAGAGATGGTTGATTTTGGCACGCCATACTCAGCAGACAGATCCGAAACACGTGTGCCCTGTTCATATTTGGCAATGATTTCTTTCTTCAGCTCAATAGTTGTTCTCACAGCTTTCCGCTTACCTTTGTCTGCATTACCACTTCTGGCTTTCTTTGGACCCATGTCTAAAGGTTAAATTCAGTGTAAAGCGTGACTCTCTCCACAAAGCGTGACTCTCTCTCTGCACTCACACTGATGACGCAAGCAAGGCGCGCTGGGCCGAATGAACGCCATTCGGCTCAACTCGGCTCATCTCGGAAGTTCGAGTTCCAAATATTTGTTCGGATTCCAAGACAAAAGTTTCTCGAATCTCCTGGTCGAATACCGATTTGGTCGAAAGTCAAGGCGTTCGAGAACCGAGGTATCACTGTATAAGCTTTTTTGTTGCTATTTACCTTGCTGCTCCTCCGAAGCAGCAATAGACTCAGCGTGCCAGCAGCCGGCCAGCATGCACTTCCCCAGGACAGCAGATAATGGCACTGTCCTGGCCTTCCCCACCCAGACCACGCCCTCAGGCCACCCCTTTCAGCAGGCCCAGACACTTCAGTGCGTAACGGGGGTTACGTGCGTGGCCAGGCCTGTTGTAAAATGCACACTGCATGCGCAATACCCAGCCATGCGCAGAATCCCCAAAATGTAGGCATGTGGCCCTTTTAAAATTGGGCCATTAATACCTATTCATCTCTGTAGCCAGTAATAGGCAGTGGACCAAATGCTAATGAGATTTGTTATCCAATTTCAGCTGTCTCTTTGAAGTCTAGAAAGAAAAGAGATGGGCTTTCTTTGTTTCAGGGAGTCAGAGAGAGTTTGAGATAGGGATGTCTTAAAGTAATACATTACCTGCAACCTGTTTTTGGGCTGAGAGAAAAAGAAAGAGAACAGAATTTCTTTCTGCAGGAAATGTACTAGTGAGTTAACTTGGCAGGAAATCACTTATCCAGAGTAGAAATCACTTATCCAGAGTAGAAATGACAATTTAGATTACCTTTGGTTTTATTTATTTCCAGTTATCTGAACAATTGCTTACTTTCCATTCAAATTAATTAAACTGAATTATAAGGAATAATCTAAAGAACTGTTTCATTTTGGTGATGTTTTGGTAACATTTTCATCATAAGGGAAAGTGAACTCCTGGTCCACATGGAGTATTCAGATGTCATAGTGGATTCTCTAAACATCCCACAACTGTATCATCACCCAAGCACTGCAGAGAAATTAATCTAAAATATTCAGCAAACACATGAGATTGAATTGAGAAATTACATACTAATTTAAGGTCAGAATTTAAATGGGGACTTTAGGGACACATTTTTTATTTGCTTGAACACAAACTGAAAAATTGGAGGGGTCTGTGGTTTCCTGTTTATAAATTGTAAAAATCTAATTATTCTGTCTTTCCCAATGCTAATAAACTCTTCCTTTTACTATAAGGACATGTGTTTTGTCTCCTATAAAATATGATGAATTAATTTTCAAAGGAGTTATGCACATAAAATTAGCATATATGTGCATACGTATCTTGTAATTATATATGCTATTATATAAACATCACAAGCACTGTGTATTTTTGAGATCCATATTCAAAAGACATTTAGAAGGATAACTCAAAGTTATCCATCTAAATAGCAAATATGGCATATTCAGCCACTTATCTGGCTATAACTTAGTGTCACAGGGTTAGGATACACCCCCACAGGTGTAGTACAGAACTGCAGGGCTAGATAAGGGCTGGTCTTCTGCCTAGCCTGACTTGTCCCCCACTGGTTGAGCCCTTGGATTCTGGGGGCCAGTAGGATTTGGCTTCAGTGGCAGAACATCATGGCTGGAAACCAGGATGGTCTTCTGCCGAGCCACCCTCCTCCCTCACAGATTGAGCCCTTGGCAGGGCTTAGCTGGATGAGGCGCTACAAGGCAGGATAGGCACAAGCTGGAACTGAGATCTGGTATAACTTGGACCTTGTGGACAGAGGTAGACTGGAAACAGAGGTCTTGGTATGGAACAGGTAGTGGCAGAGCATTGGATACTGGAACAGGCTGGACAAGACTAGATAAGGTACTAAGGTGGGATGAGGACTAGATACAGATACAGGCTTGGGCAGGACACTGAGCAGGGACTGAGACTGGACATGGATACAGGCTTAGATAGGATAATGAGTAGGGTCTGGATACAGACTGGGGCAAGGCAAGGCAATAGAAAGATAGGGAATAGATAGATACTAGGAACTGGACTGGACAGGGCAGGACAAGACAATACATGGGCAGGGCTAGAGAAGACAGACCAGGATAGTACTGGACAAGGAAGAAACAAGATAGCACAGAACAAAGGAACTGAGACCCAAAGGCAGCAATACAGTAGGCCTGTAGGCTGCTAAGCATAAGAACATAAGAACATAAGAACATGCCTTACTGGGTCAGACCAAGGGTACATGAAGCCCAGCATCCTGTTTCAAACAGTGGCCAATCCAGGCCATAAGAACCTGGCAAGTACCCAAAAACTAAGTCGATTCCATGTTACCATTGCTAATGGCAGTGGCTATTCTCTAAGTGAACTTAATAGCAGGTAATGGACTTCTCCTCCAAGGACTTATCCAATCCTCTTTTAAACACAGCTATACTAACTGCACTAACCACATCCTCTGGCAACAAATTCCAGAGTTTAATTGTGTGTTGAGTAAAAAAGAACTTTCTCCGATTAGTTTTAAATGTGCCCCATGCTAACTTCATGGAGTGCCCCTAATCTTTCTATTATCCGAAAGAGTAAATAACTGATTCACATCTACCCGTTCTAGAACTCTCATGATTTTAAACATCTCTATCATATCCCCCCCTCAGCCGTCTCTTCTCCAAGCTGAAAAGTCCTAACCTCTTTAGTCTTTCTGCATAGGGGAGTTGTTCCATTCCCCTTATCATTTTGGTAGCCCTTCTCTGTACCTTCTCCATCGCAATTATATCTTTTTTGAGATAATGCAACCAGAATTGTAGACAGTATTCAAGGTGCGCTTTCACCATGGAGCGATACAGAGGCATTATGACATTTTCCATTTTATTCACCATTCCCTTTCTAATAATTCCCAACATTTTGTTTGCTTTTTTGACTGCCGCAGCACACTGAACCGACAATTTCAATGTGTTATCCACTTTGACGCCTAGATCTCTTTCTTGGGTTGTAGCACCCAATATGGAACCCAACATTGTGTAACTATAGCATGGGTTATTTTTCCCTATATGCATCACCTTGCACTTATCCACATTAAATTTCATCTGCCATTTTGATGACCAATTTTCCAGTCTCACAAGGTCTTCCTGCACAAGGCAAGCCAAGGACTGAATAGTCCATAGAGCAAGGTACAAGGAGACAGAAGGCTCAGAGGCCATAAAGCAAGGTGAGACCTAGATAGGCCACAAGACAAGGAGCAAGATACAAGAAGGCATGGATCAAGGTAAGAGTAGCCAAGTCAGAGAGGCAAGTATGACTCCATGAAAAGGCATCTAGGTTCTGGAAAGTTAGGGTTAAATGGATCTGGAGCTTGGGTGTGGTGCGAGCAGAGAGGTAGAACTTGGCAAGGCTGAGGTGAAGCTCAATGAGGATCTCAGGTAGAGAGGAGGCTGCACCATAGGCTGAATCAGATGGCCAGTGAGAGATGGCATGGGTATCTAGGAACAGAGCTCACTGGAGGTCTCTGCTGGTGGGAAGGTGTCTTAGCGGACAGGATCAGGACATGGTGAGACTGCATGGCAGGTGATACTGTGACACGTAGCCGCATAAAAAAGGAACATTTCAGAGGTATTCTGGGGAGGAGTTCAGATATCCAGTTAACTTAGCTGAATATTGTACATATCCAGCTAAGTTAGCCAGATAACTTTAGAACTGTTTGGAAGCAAGTGTAAATTTATCTAGCCATGTGTGGCTAGATAACTTGCTAATTAACTGGATATCTTTAAATGATATCTATCCTATTTATTTATTTATTTATTTATTTATTTATTTGTAGCTTTTATATACCGACATTCGTTTAGACACATCACATCGGATGGCGATTTTGAGTCTCAAAATGGCGCCAATCGCCTTTGCCCTCACTATGTCACACATAGTGAGGGCAAAGGCAAAGGGCAAAGGCAATTGCGTCTCAAAATGGCGCCTATCGCCTTTGCCCTCACTATGTGTGACATAGTGAGGGCAAAGGTGATCGGCGCCATTTTGAGTATTGGCATCTGACGGCCGGCGTGCACGAGGTCGCTCCCGGACCCCCGCTGGACTTTTGGCAAGTCTTGTGGGGGTCAGGAGGCCCCCCCAAGCTGGCCAAAAGTCCCTGTGGATCCAATGGGGGTCCCGGAGCGACCTGCCATCTAATGCCAGGACTCAAAATGGCGCCGATAGCCTTTGCCCATACTATGTCACAGGGGCTACCGGTGCCATTGGTCAGCCCCTGTCACATGGTTGGAGCACAAGATGGTGCCGGTGACCATGTGACAGGGGCTGACCAATGGCACCGGTAGCCCCATGTGACAAAGGCTATCGGCACCATGATGAAAAACCAGCACCGAGGGTGTGAGTGAGTTCCCGGACCCCACGCTGGACCACCAGGGAGTTTTGGTAAGTCTTGGGTGGGTCAGGAAGGTGGGGGGTTGTAGTTAATTTTAATTTTAGCTGGCACAGGAATTTAACTCGCCATAGTAACGTATTGACAGATCGACAACTTATGGAATTCTCCATACTTCCGCATGAAACGGAATTGACCCCCCACGAATATGTATCACGAATGCAACGGAAACTTTTTGGCTGCACATCCCTAATGTGCCTTAACAAGAATGAAAAAGCTATAAAATATAAGAGCACTGTCTGTCTTATTGAATGCCCTGTCTGGCTGTTCTCGTTTCCCCCTAAAACATTTTTTTGGAGCTGCTGCTCCCTGTCCCTTTTTTTTTTTTAACCATTTTATTATTTTCACCAGCAGCCTGCTCCCCTCCCACAAAGAAGAGAAATGACATGGATTCCCTCCTTCCCCCATCCCTTCTCATCCCCCAAGTACCTTTTTTTTTTTTTTTAATTGCTATGAGCAAGGGACCCTCTGCACTGCTCCCAGCACCTCCAATACTGCTCCCCCTTTCTTACCATTGGTTGGAATTCTGTGTTATGGATTATCAGCCCCAGGAACCCCTTCTTTAAAACCACCATCTTAACAAAGTACTCTTTATTTTGGTTACCACCTCATTGGTTTGAGTTACTGAACTGGTTCTCCTTGTATGGAGCTTTGCTTCTACCACAGATTGATAATTCCTTTTCTCCCAAATCTTTACTGCTGTGTTGCAAAGTTGCCAGAGCAACCATGGCTAATGGCTGCTTCAATATCTGATTCCTATTCATGCTCTGAATAATTATACAGAAACCTTTTTCTGGAACGGAGCATTTTTCACCTGACTTTAATCCACTCAGTCAAATCAAGATGACTATTTACCTGGTCATCCATAGATTTCTGTGTGATGTTCTCTTTTCTTCCAGTATAGTATTTTTACAGAACAGATTTGGATCTTTGATGCCAATTAGTAATATCCTAGAAATCCCATCAGCTTTGGATCTCTGGTGTTCTCACTCTCTTGAATACCCAAAACTTTGGGTGTGCATTTGTTTTCATTCTTTTCAGTAGTTTATATGCATACTGTTTTACATGTATAAAATTCAATTTTATGTACTTAAGACAGAATTTGCATGCATAAATTATCATAATGAATTTATTTGTGTGCTCATCCCTACCTAAAACAAGTACAGCTCTGATGTCTTATCTCCTCACAAAATTAGGCTGTTTTAAAAATGCCATATCATCTTTGCTTTCTGGGTAGAAAACAGTTATCATTCCTCTCTCAAATACATTTTATAGTCAACGCCCCTTAGTGGCTCCTCTCTCCCTCTCTCTCTCTCTCTCACACTCTCTTTCTCCCTCTGTTGGCAGATCGCAAGAGCATAGTCATCCAAAGGCTGCACGGAACCACCCTGTCCTTCCCTTTTCTAAGTGAGTGATTCAATTAGTTAGTATTAATCTAATTTCAGCATACAGTTTTACCATGCACCTTGTTATATTGGGGCTGAAAGAGAAAGGTTAAGTATCACTAATTCAAACAAATACAACTGGGGGAATAAAAAGGGAAAGAGATGAATGAGCTGAATTTTGACCTGATATAGAATTCGCCTAATCAGGATTGCCTGATATTTTGAAACTTGCAATTTCACAAACTTCAATGACATTTATGGACTAGAAGTTTTGCAAAGATTTCTATAACTACATTGATGATTGGAAAGAGGTCTAAACTATCCACACAAATTAATAGATCTATCTCTGAGTCGGGTAATATAAATGGAGAACCACATTTTCATATGACAGATTAGCTAAACAAATGGAGTCCAGTATCCCAGTATTTACAACCCAATAACTTTTGCCTGGATGATTTAGTGGCTCTGAATAAATAATTGATTTAAATTTAGTTTGTGCATAATGTTTGCTTTTATAAACTGTGATTTCCTTTCATCTGAAAAAGTATGCTTGGCTTGCATTCACTAATGTAATTTCCTCATCAATCAAGAGATAGTAATGGAATTTAATTGACCTCACAATGATATATTGTGTATTGAAATATACTGAAATATTGTATAATTGTTGTGTGCCCCGTCCGTGTCTGGCCCGCGCATGGGCCTGCTCTCATTTCTGGCTCTCCTGCAAGTTCCGGGTCGGCCTCCCCAGCGGCAGCTGCAAGCTCTTCCAGGCCCCAGTGGCCCATGGCGGTGGTCGCCAGGCCTTCCACCGCGCACCAGGCCTCACGCCGGAGTTCTGCGTCTCCCGTAGCATTGGCCACACTCCTACTTGCATGTGCGCGGACCGCCCTGCCTCTTATAGGGCCAGGGGCAGGTCCTAGCTCTGCGGCACGCCCAGATTGAAGGAACTACTTAAGTAAGTCCCTGCCTGCACTTCCTTGCCTTGGCAATCGGGTCGGCATTGTATTGTGTGCTAGATTGTCACTGCATTCCAAGCCTTGTTCCAGTCTTGTTCCATTCTTATCCAATCTCATTCCAGGATCCTTCTGTTCCAGTCTTGTTCCTGCATCCTACTATTCCTGTCTTGTTCCTGTGTCCTTCTGTTCCAGTGTTCGTTAGAGATGTGCAATCGTTTATCACGAATTAGGCAATTGCAACGAAATTGCCTAATTCGTCGTGGTTCGGGGACCCCGAAACCCGAAAAAGATTTTCCCCGAACTTCGGGAAAATTTCGTTTTTCGGATTTGTGTGGGAGAGGGGCACATTTTTTTTTTTTAATTAAAAACCACCCCAAACATTAAGATTAAGTACAATACAACCACCCTCCCCCCATCCCGATCCCTCCCCAAGACTTACTAACATCCCTGGGGGTCCAGCGGGGTCCCAGGTTCCATTTGTCCCTCTGTGCCCGGTGTGCTCCTGCAAGCCGTGCTCAAAATGGTGCCGAATAGCCTCTGAACTACTATGTCACAGGGACTACCGGCGCCATTGGTCAGCCCCTGTCACATGGCCATCGGCGCCATCTTGTGCTCATACCATGTGACAGGGGCTGACCAATGGCGCCGGTAGCCCCTGTGACATAATATGGGCAAAGGCTATTGGCGCCAATTTGATTCCTGGCATCCGACGGCACGAATGAAGGAGATCGCTCCCGGACCCCCGCTGGACCCCCAGGGACTTTTGGCCAGCTTGGGGGGGGGCTTCTGACCCCCCCCAAGGCTTGCCAATAATCCCTGGGGGTCCAGCGGGGGTCCGGAAGCGATTTCGTTGTCGGCTGCCAGGAATCAAAATGGTGCCGATAGCCTTTGCCCCTGTCACATGGCCATCGGCGCCATCTTGTGCTCATACCATGTGACAGGGGCTGACCAATGGCGCCGGTAGCCCCTGTGACATAGTAGTTCAGAGGCTATTCAGCACCATTTTGAGCACGGCTGGCAGTGGCACACCGGGCACGGAGGGACAAATGGAACCCGGGACCCCGCTGGACCCCCAGGGATGTTAGTAAGTCTTGGGGAGGGATCGGGATGGTGGTGGTGGGGGGGGGGGGGGTTGTGTGCAATGTAATAAAATGAATTTAAATGCTTGGGGTGGGTTTTTTTTTAGCTTCGTTTCCCGCTTCGTTTTTTGGGCCGGTTTCGGGTTTCCCTCGTTTCGTTTTTCAAAAAAACGAAATGAGAAAACCCGAATTTTACCACGAAGTATCCAAGCCAAAAAACGACCCGGTAGAAAAAAACAAAGCACATCTCTAGTGTTCGTATGTTTGTCTCCCCAGGAAGTACCCTCGGACTGTCTCTCTGGTACTGACATCAGCTTGTTCCTGGACCTCTCTGCCTGCTGCCTGCCTTGTGACCTGCTGCCTGCCTTGTGACTTCGTCTGACCTCCGGAACTTGACCTCTGCATTGTTGACTACTCCTCGGACTGACCCTCAGATTTTGACCTCTGCCTGATTGACTAAGTCTCCTGATTCTGGCTCTGTCCCTTGCCTTGTCATCGCCTATGTTGTTCTGGTCTTCTTTGTTCCATCAGACCTACGACTTTGTCCGACCGCGCTCCCTTCCTGTCCATGGGCACGCCTGTCTACTTCCTCTCCAGGAGACCCTGCGAGGTCCACCTAAGTCCAAGCGGCCCGGATCCCTACGGGCTCCTCCCAGGGGGGTGAAGCTCATCCTAGCTTCTGACTCCTCCAGTGCTCCGTCCCCTGGGGGCAGGTGCTTCCTGGTCCCTACCAGGGAGCTGTTCTCCACTGCTCCAGGACAATGGTCCACCCCCGAGCGCAACAATAATGACATAGCCAATGACACCATTTTCTAATCTAATCTAATCTACTATATCTCACCTGTTCAGTCCATAGGATTGCGACAAGCAGCTTGAAACACAGTAAAATACATTCATAAATATAAAATGATACACAGTATATTAAAGTGCAATTAATAAAAAAAAGTAAATTAATTTGATTTCATAAAAAACTCATTGATACAATTCTATCAAAAATAATTCTAAAAAAATAACAAGCAATAAAAAGCTCCAACACCCAATTGAATCTTACTCCATATTCTCACTAGGGAACTCATTTGAGTCATAATTATAACTTAAAAGGTAAATAATAATAAAACAAGATCTAAAGAATACAAGGACAGACAAGCACAGCTAATGGCACTCTAATCCAGAGGGCATCCCTGGTCAGCATGTTATCTCCTTGAAGGGACAACTTTAATAGCCCAATCACCCACTAAAGGCTGTTCATGCTTTAATTTTTTGTTTCATTACTGGGGAATATTTTGCTTAATTTCAGGACTTTCCCCCCCCCATTTTTTCTTTACTTTTATTTCAGTGCACACTATTGTAAAACATTTGGTGTGCACTATTTGCAAAACACAATCTAAAATGTAGCATTCCATGCCCCCCCCCCCCCAGATTTCCCCAGATCTTTCCACCAGTCTCTTACCCCACCCGTTGGTAATGTATGGAAAAGGGATCAGGAGCAATTCCCAGTCATTCTTGCCCCACTAGTACAATATTCCAAAATAGTGCCAACTGACCCGAGGCAGGAGCCAATCCCAAATGGCACCGGTCTCGTCAGCCAGTATAATTTTGCAAGCCTGCGCCAGCAGGTAAGAAGTGACTTAAGGATTGTACCTGCCTCCTTTTCCAACCCACGGATGGGGTAAGACAATCTGGAATCTGAGAAAGGAGGGCATTTCTTTGCTTTGTGGCAGGGGGTGTGGGACCAGTATTTTTAAAAGAAAAGAAAAGGAAAATGAAGGAAATTGCATTCATTTTTCTTTTATTTTGTTTTAAAGAAAACTAACTCCATTCAAATGTCCTGTTCCATTTCCAACGAAAGGAAATCTCTATTAAACACATCTCTTAAGAAGCTTCCCATGAGGCAACCTCCATTGGGATACCCTTTCGGAGATGTCTCATCTGAAGACATCCTGCTTCCACAGAAGACTAACTTTACAGATCACCCTGTGTGGAGCCCTAGGTGATGGGAGTCAGCCCAAGAAAGTAGAGGGTCAGTTCATCTATCACTGAAAGGAGGCATGAGAACAGAGTTCCTTTCTTGCTCTCTTCAGTGGGTCTCTGAATTAATTATGATTACTGGAAGATACTGGATGTAAGGTAAAACCTTTTGAAACATTAACTTATAACTTTAAAAAATTAACGGAAGCTTGCAGCATTAGTAGTGATGAACTTAAACTAGCTGCAAACTATTTAGAGAACCAAACTGGACAGATTTGCTTTGCTTTAAAATGATGGTCATGAACTTCATGGATTTATTTTTAGATGGCACTATGCATCATTTAGTCTCCTTTTTATCATTGCCTGACAGAATAGTCAAAATAAAATACTTTCTTTTCAAATCAAATCATCTTTCTTACTATGTCTGCCAACAATATATCGCCCACCTACTATAGCTGCTCTTAGAAAGGCAAACAAAATATGCTTTATAATCTGTTCATTCCCTAATACACCATATTATTGATTGACCTATAGCATTTTCAGAAAAAAAAATGTTTTTGAATAATATTGTGTCATAGGGGTCTACCAGTATTTAAACCTGCTTCGTGGTGTGAGTTTCTTGATGGTTTTTAAAGCCAGTGGTGCATTAGGCTTTAACATCAGTTGTACTAAACTAATGATATGCAGATATGAGCATTACCATGCCTGCATTAGACAGTGTGGCCATAATAATGTTGCTATGTTCCACGGTAAGAGAAAGGGACATGTTTAGGGTAATTATTAAAACTAAGGGGCAGATTTTCAAAGGGGTACGCGTGTACGATACGCGTGTACCCCCCGAAAACTTGCCCCAAGTTCCCCCTGCGCGTGCCGAGCCTATGTTGAATAGGCTCGGCAGCACGCGCGGACGTGGTTCCGGCCCAGGGGCATTTCGGGGACATGGCCGAGGCCTCCAAAACTGCTCCCGAGCCGGGGAATCGCACACTGGCCGGCGCACGTGAGTTATGCCTGTCTCAGGCAGGAGTAACTTTTCTAACAAAGATAGGGGGGGTTTAGATAGGGCTGGGGATGTGGGTTAGGTAGGGGAAGGGAGGGCAAGGTGCGGGGGGTGGAGTGAATGGAGGCAGGCTGCACGGCACGGCGCACGCAGGCTGCCGATTTTGGGCAGCCTTGTGCGCGCTGACCCCAGATTTTAAAGGATACGCGCGGCTACGTGCGTAACTACTAAAATCCGGCGTATTCTTGTTCACGCCTGGTGCACGAACAAAAGTACGCGCGGGCGTACTTTATTAAAATCTACCCCTAATTGCATAGTGTGGTAAAGTTTTCACATCCTGCAATACTTCTATGAGAGAGAGAGAGAGCAATGCTTACATTTGGTGTGCACTATTTGCAAAACACAATCTAAAATGTAGCATTCCATCCCCCCCCCCCCCCCCAATTTCCCCAGATCTTTCCACCAGTCTCTTACCCCACCCATTGGTAATGGATGGAAAAGGGATCAGGAGCAATTCCCAGTCATTCTTGCCCCACTAGTACAATATTCCAAAATAGTGCCAACTGACCCGAGGCAGGAGCCAATCCCAAATGGCACCGGTCTCGTCAGCCAGTATAATTTTGCAAGCCTGCACCAGCAGGTAAGAAGTGACTTAAGGATTGTACCTGCCTCCTTTTCCAACCCACGGATGGGGTAAGACAATCTGGAATCTGAGAAAGGAGGGCATTTCTTTGCTTTGTGGCAGGGGTGGGACCAGGATTTTTAAAATAAAAGAAAAAGAAAATGAAGGAAATTTCATTCATTTTTCTTTTATTTTGTTTTAAAGAAAACTAACTCCATTCAAATTTCCTGTTCCATTTCCAACGAAAGGTTATACCTACCTCTGTACATATGTTCCTGATTTATGGTTCCCAGTTACATTTAATTGAGTTTATGAAAGTTCTCTTTAATAGTTTTCCTGTATACTTGTGTTAATGTATTCTGCCTTGAGGCAACTGTTTTAATGTATTTCCGCCCTGGAGGCGACTGTTCAGTTCCTTGTAAACCGGTGTGATATGTATTCTTTACAGGAACATCGGTATATAAAAATTAAAAATAAATAAATAAATAAATATTAAACACATCTCTTAAGAAGCTTCCCATGAGGCAACCTCCATTGGGAAGCATTTTTTTTTTGCTGCCAGTAGCAATGCCAAGTAAAATATTGTGGAGCTAACACTTTTATCCACATATAAAAGCATGGTTGCAGAGACTTAATCTTTGTTGGTGGAGAACCCAGAGGTCCATATTTGTATTGATAGGATTGGGTGGCTCTGAAAGTCCATATTTCTGTTGGTAAGAGGACAGCATGTACTTACAAGGCAATCTGGATGTAGCGCTTCCTGGCCGTGTTCGCTCCACGGCAGGGCCTGCTCACCTTTCCCGACCATCCTCGAGCTCCAGGCTTTCTCACGCCGCAGCCGCAGCCAGTTCGTGGTATCCCTGGCTCCCCCGTCCAGGCCTCAAGGCGGGGCTCGGCATCCTCCGTGGCATCGGCCCCGCCCCTAGATGCGTGCGCGCGAGTGTGCAGACCACCCGGCCTCAAAAGACCAGGGGCGGATCCCACCTCCGCGGCACGCCCTGATTGATGGCTGAATTAAAGGAAGTGGTCTGACAGCACTTCCTCGCCTTGGCAATTGGGTCGTACACTCCAGTGTGTCTAGTTTGCCTTCCAGCGTCTCTTGTTCCAGCGTCTCCTGTTGCAGCGTCTTCTGTTCTTTCATCTCTTCATCCCTGGTAGTACCCTTCGGACTGATCTGACGGTACTGACTATTGTTTGCTCCTGACTACTCCTGATCGCTGCCTGGAACCGACCTCTGACTGATCACTGACTATTCTTGATCGCTGCCTAGATCTTGACCTCTGCCTGACCTGACTACTTCTGGGTTGACTACAGGTACTGACCCCTGCTTCGGCTGACCATTCTGAACTGTTACTCTGGCCTTGATTCTCACTATTCATTCGGACTCTCTGTTCTGGCCTCCTGTGACCTCTGGACATTATGGTTTGGACATTGAGTGATCAGTAAACACTGTTTACATAGTCTGAAGACTTCCAAATATGCACCAGCAGAGCTATTTTTGCTACTTGTATTACTGTCTGTATGCTTTGCCAACTTTTCCCTAGATTAGTGAGCACAACCACTGTAGGATTTACATAGTATGGCTTGTGCAGTAATGAAATCATATACAACAGGCTGGTAAACTGCATCACAACCAAGTGGCAAGAGCTACATCGATGTTAACAAAAAACCATCCTCTTTAAGAAGAACCTCAAAGAACTTTTCATGCAACATAACGGATATTTTTATTTAGGCCTGTAACTAACAAAGCATTATCTTGGTGTACATTGCTTGCTACATGCCTTGTGCTAGGTTTGGGATTTTCCACTCTCCCCCCCCCCCAAAAAAAAAATAAAATAAAATAAAAGGTGCACTTGAGAACCTTAACTGTTACACAGCAAGAGGTGAGATTACAATGAAAATGTAATAGTTTTTCCTGCTCCTCTGAAGGTCACTTGATCTTCCCTAGTATTTCTCAAAGATATAGTTCAAACAAGAGGGTGAACAAATCTTGCACTCTGTATGCCAGTAAGTGATAATGGGAAGCTCAGCGATGTATTCTTTTTGTTAACAAGAGAACACACAATAGCACTAAGATTCCAGATCAGAACCTTGATACACACTGATCTATTGAATTTTAACTATGGAAACACTGCTAATTTTCTTGGATAGTATTAGGTAATTAGATCTAACTGCTGAGAGTGAGGTAAGGGGTGTCACCTTAAGAGCAAACAACTGATATACAGTATATACACAGCCATAACGCTCACATACCATCTGTGGTAAACATACATTTTAGGTGTTCAACCAATGAACCCTCATAAAAGTCTGGACACCTGATTTTGTACCCCTTTCCTTCAAAACACATCTAATTATGTAGAACTTTTGTTTTCTGGAGTAACCTCCATTACAGCGGTTATAACTCCATTTTCTACCATACTACCTGTGAAAGGATTTATTACCCAGAAAACAGAAGATACCAAAATAACACACAATATCCAGGACACCAGCAGTATTACCCCATATTCTTCAAATATAAGGAGGCCAACACAAAGGCAACAATGCTTATATAGAAACGTGCCCTATGTGGCCTCACATCTCTCTGATTTGAGATGTTATGGGAATCACATTGACAGCTAATGAAACAGACAATGTATATATACACACACACACAAGAATAAAGTGTTGTCTCTGTCAGTTATGCCAACTAAGGACAGACCAATTCCAAATATTCTGTGACTATAACCTAGATTTAGAAAGATGTGGTGGAAATGCAAAGTAAGAAGCAAATAACACAGAAAGTGACTGCTATGTGGCAGCTGAGATGCATAACATATTAAGGCTTGGCTATAGTGTGGGCCTGTTTAAATGGATTTAACTGCCACACCACTCCCAAACATACATAGATTCCATAATCTCCCCACTCCCCCCCCCCCAACTATATATCAAATAGGGATGTGAATCGTTTTTCGACGATTAAAATTATCGTCCGATAATTTTAATATTGTCTTAAACCGTTATGGAACACAATACAATAGAGATTCTAACGATTTATCGTTATAAATCGTTAGAATCATGAGCCGGCACACTAAAACCCCCTAAAACCCACCCCCGACCCTTTAAATTAAATCCCCCACCCTCCCGAACCCCCCCCCCCAATGACTTAAATAACCTGGGTGTCCAGCGGCGGTCCGGAACGGCAGCGGTCCGGAACGGGCTCCTGCTATTGAATCTTGTTGTCTTCAGCCGGCGCCATTTTCCAAAATGGCGCCGAAAAATGGCGGCGGCCATAGAACAACACGATTCCACGGCAGGAGGTCCTTCCGGACCCCCGCTGGACTTTTGGCAAGTCTTGTGGGGGTCAGGAGGCCCCCCCCAAGCTGGCCAAAAGTTCCTGGAGGTCCAGCGGGGGTCAGGGAACGATTTCCCGCCGTGAATCGTTTCCCGTACGGAAAATGGCGCCGGCAGGAGATCGACTGCAGGAGGTCGTTCAGCGAGGGTTCCGGCGCCTCGCTGAATGACCTCCTGCAGTCGATCTCCTGCCGGCCATACGCGTAAAATGGCGCCGGCCATATGCGTATGGCCGGCGCCATTTTCCGTACGGGAAACGATTCGCGGCGGGAAATCGTTCCCTGACCCCCGCTGGACCTCCATGAACTTTTGGCCAGCTTGGGGGGGGCCTCCTGACCCCCACAAGACTTGCCAAAAGTCCAGCGGGGGTCCGGAAGGACCTCCTGCCGTGGAATCGTGTTGTTCTATGGCCGCCGCCATTTTTCGGCGCCATTTTGGAAAATGGCGCCGGCTGAAGACAACAAGATTCAATAGCAGGAGCCCGTTCCGGACCGCTGCCGTTCCGGACCGCCGCTGGACACCCAGGTTATTTAAGTCATTTGGGGGGGGGTTCGGGAGGGTGGGAGATTTAATTTAAAGGGTCGGGGGTGGGTTTTAGGAGGTTTTAATGTGCCGGCTCACGATTTAACGATTTTTCACGATATTTACCCCCCCCCAAACGACAACAATACGATTCCCTCCCCCTCCCAGCCGAAATCGATCGTTAAGACGATCGAGGACACGATTCACATCTCTAATATCAAATTCTCAATGTTTACTCAGGTTTGAAATAACAGTAATAATAGGGATGTGAATCGTTTTCCATATCGTCTTAACGATAGAAATCATGTGGCAGGGCAAGAAAATCGTCTTAGGCACGATTTTTTAGTTAAAAAATCGTTAAAAAACATTTTTTCCGATTAGTGCGCACTAACTCGAGTTAGTGCGCACTAACGGGAGTTAGTGCGCACTAACTGGGAGTTAGTGCGCACTAACGGGAGTTAGTGCGCACTAACTGGGAGTTAGTGCGCACTAACTGAAAATGATACAATTTGACACTTTTCAGGTCAGTTAAGGTCAGTTTAGGAATGAATATGTATTCCTATTGGCTGCCCTCTTATTTATTCATGTTACCAAGTTTCCTACTGACAGTATATGGGGGATGGGAAATGGAAACAGTTGGTAGCTTGACAAAACAAGTAATGTGATCAGTCAATGTGACTAGAACTTTTGCCCTAACCCTGATACCAGGGGTATTGTGATCTTCCTGCACACAGTGCCCTATCTCTATTAATACCAGGAGTGTTGTGATCTTCCTGCACACAGTGCCCTATCCCTAATACCAGGGGTGTTGTGATCTTCCTGCACACAGTGCCCTATTCCTGATACTGGGGGTGTTGTGATCTTCCTGCACACAGTGCCCTATTCCTGATACCGGGGGTGTTGTGATCTTCTTGCACACATCCCGGTATCAGGGATAGGGCACTGCATGCAGGAAGATCACAACACTCCTGGTATTAATAGGGATAGGGCACTGCATGCAGGAAGATCACAACACTCCTGGTATTAATAGGGATAGGGCACTGCATGCAGGAAGATCACAACACCCCTGGTATCAGGGATAGGGCACTGTGTGCAGGAAGATCACAATACCCCGGAGGAGTGAGGGTCAGGCAGCTCCCCCCTGTCTGTGAAGCCAGCCTCTCACTAGTAATGCAGGGAGGGAGCTGTCTCAGACTTCACCATCCTCCCCCCCCCCTCACCCACACACC